>NW_026251278.1:0-200474 GCF_024521655.1 Durotheca rogersii | reverse complement strand
TAGCTTTTAAGTTAAAATTAATTATACCCGCCTTTATAACGACGATATAGAGGTAATACCTATCTCCGAAGCTAAAGACTTATCGGCCCTCGAACTTAATTTGGATAAGGGAGATAAGGCGATCGCTAGATTAAACGACGAAGAATTCCTTTACGTCTTTAATAAAGCCGTTACGAAGGTAATTCGATATACGACGTAGTAGTCGAAATAATATAAGCGAAACCTAGTCCTTATTTCGGAATTAGCTTACTAAGCTAAACGTACGTTTTTAGTTAATACTATATATAAGCTTAAGTCGCGTAAAGTTTAACCCGTAGATAACGTACCGTTAAACGGTTAGATACCGCTAGGAATATTCGATTAAAAGAATTAAGTAATAGGGAAGGTTAAATCGAAGTACGAACCGTTAGAGGTATTATAGCGCGATAGATTCTATGAGAATATTATACTAAGATTCGTTAGTAATTCCCGAGGTATTAGATTAATAACGGAAAGACTTAACGCTATTAAAGTAGGTTTATTAGATACGGAACTAACCGATTAGAAGAAAGACGTACTTATTAAGATCCTATACCGAAGAGAGATGGCCTTAGCCTAGGATTTCTTTAAAATCGGGAAAATCCGACCTAAGGTTTATCCCGATTATAAGATTAAGACGGTACTATATAACGCCTAATAAGCTAAGGGTATCCTTATTCTAATATCCCTTAAGGAACGAGTAATCGAAGTCTTACGTATACGACTAAAGAACGGAATCCTAGAAGAGAGTTACGGTTCTTATCGAAATACGTAATTCGTAGTTAAAAAGAAAGATAGTAATTTACGATTTATTAACTTTACGACGAAACTTAACGCTTAAATCATTCGCGACGCCTTCCTACCCCGAGATAGAAACTCCTTTGCCTAAGAATTCGTTATATATTTAATCCTTATAATCGTCGACTTTTTCTCTAGGTACGACTAGGTAACGCTAACGGAAACGAACCGTAACTTAACTACGTTCGCTACTCTTATTAGCCTTTTACGTATAACGACTTTATTATAAAGCGCGACGAATTTAATTACCGCTTTTTTCCGAGCCGTTATACGAATTCTTTATAATTTAATCCCTATTAAATACGAGCCCTTTTTCGACGACGTCGGTATTAAAGGGCCGGTATCGAGATACGATAACTAGGAGGTTTTTCCGGGAATACGACGCTTTATTTTAGAGTACTTAGAGAATATCGACGCCGTTCTTTTAAACTTCGAATTAGCCGGTATTACTACTAGCGCCGTTAAATCTACTTAGTATAAAGGTAGTACGATAATCGTCGGATATCTATACGGTATAAACGGTAGGAAGCCCTCGGAAGCGAAAATAATTAAAATTTTAGAGTAGAAGTTATATAAGAATATAAACGAAATAAGGTCTTTTATCGGTATTACGGTTTTCTTTAGGATATAGATCGATTACTACGCCATAATCGTTAAACCTCTCTTAATATTAATACGTAAAGAAGTATACTTTATTTAAGGTATCGATTAATAATATACCATAAATTCGCTTAAAACTATTCTTATTAACGTATCGGTATTAATTATTTTAAATTATACTATCGAATAATTAATCCAAGTAAAAGTCGATGCATTAAGAAACGGTTAAGGCTACGTATTAGGTTAGGATAACGATAAAAGTAATTTTAAACCCTCGATATACGAGTTAGGGATCTAGAAAAGGGCGGAATTAAATTATAACGCTACGAAATAAAAGTATCTAGGAGTCGTTAAGTCCTTACGACGGCTTCGAAATTATCTTTTCGGTATTTACTTCGTAGTTAAAACTAATACTAAAGTACTAATCGCTTAGCTTAATAACGGATTCTTTAATCTCCTAGGGGCTATCCTTATTAAGTAAATAGCCTATATTAAGATATTTAGCTTCGATATTTAACATATATCCGGTAAGAGATACTCCGTTACGGACGGTTTCTTACGTAAACCTAACGACTTAAGCGACGACGACGACGATTAATAAGAAGGCGATATAAAGGACTTTATTAATATATAGCTTAATATAATATACGCGAATATAGTCGTATTACTTAACGTCGTCGAATAATTTAACGATAAAGCCCTATCGTTATAACCGCCGGAAGAATAGTCGATAGAATCGTAAGAAATAATAACGTTTCTTACGCGATTTTAACTACTTACCCGACTAAAAAATAACCGATTAATAGGGTATTAAAAGCGATAAACGCGGTTTAAGAAGGAAGCGCTTAAATACGTTATTTCGGAGAATATCCTATAAGGAAAGGCCGAAAGGTATAAGGATATACGACGAATTATCGACTAAAAGAAATTATATAGAGCTATAATTAAGGATTACTACGAGGATTTCGGCTATAGGGGACGTATTTCGACCTACGATCGGATAACTAAACTATATTATTAACGCGGTATATTTAAATACGTCGCCTGAGAGATTAAATCGTATCTTAGATACTAAAAAGGAAATAATACCCGGAAAGTCGATCCCGCCTTATATAACGAGCTAGTTAACGTTCTTACCTACTAAATAATAAACGTATAATATATATTAGTAGATAACGGATTTATCGTAATAATCGAAGTACGAAACGAATTATCCGATTTCCTCGAAGCCCGAGCTATGAGAAAAATAGATTCTAAGACGATCGCTAAGTTCCTTTAGGAATAGATATTCTTATAATACGACGTACCCCTAGTAATTAAATATAATGGTAATTCCGAGAATAAAAAGAAGGTCCGTAAAGTAATAGAGCTAGTCGGTATTAGAGTTAAAATCGGTACTACTTATTTCCCGTAATCCTAGGATATAATCGAGGTTAGGTATAAAGTAATTCGCAAAGGCCTTTTAAAAGGTATAAACGGTAGTAATCGAGAATAAACGAACCTATTAAGGATAATTATATAGGTAGATAAAACCTCGACGTATTTATACGGAATATCGTTATACGAGTTAATATATAAGCGTAAGGTTATTATGCCGATAGAAACCGTTATCCTAACTTAACGTATTATAAACTAGAAGAATATCCCGGACCGAGAATCGCTTTTAGCTATACGCGTACGATTAATCGAGAAATGCTAGGAAGATATATTAACCGTAGCTAAGGTTTTAGCGGCTAAATATAAAGAAGCTACCCGGTACTAAGACGAAAAGAACGCTTACCGGATACGAAAAGAGCCTCTAAAAGCCGACGACCTCGTACTATTATACGATACGTTACGATATATAAATAAATCGATAGCCGTAAAATTAAAGTACTACTAGAAGAAACCGTACTTAATCGCCGAAGATTTAGGCTATAGTCGTTATAAGCTTAAAGAATTAAATAGAGTTACGTTATTATACCCGGTCTTAAGCTATAAACTACGGAAATTTATCTAAGATATTAACGGGTTTTAGGAGCTAAAGAACCCGAAAGAAAACGAATAGACTATACGCTTACTACCGACTAAATATAAGGACTAGGAATCGACGATTACTAACGACCCTTAAGCTAAAGGAGGCCTAGAGCCTATGCCTTCGGTAATCGACAACGAAGAAGAAAAATGGTTAGCCCCGAACGATAAGGTACGAATTATAATAAAAATACTAAATAAGAAGCTTAAAGGATACGAAGTTATACCTAACGATAAACCCGGATTAAGAAGATCGACCCGACTTAATAAATAACCCTTCCATTATAATACGATAAGGTTATAATGCCTTAAAATAACCTACTTATACCGATCGAAGAGTAATAAAACCTAGGAGTTTAACATATAGTCGCTCTCTTAAGTAAGGGAGGAAAGAAGTTATCCCTATATAGTTATTAAACCGGTAGCCTATATACGAAATTAGTACCTTAAATTATAATATTAATAGATACGCCCTTTCTTATTTCTTACCTTAAAAGAAAGTATATTTCCATAGATTATTAACGCCGATTAACGCGTTCCTATATTTAAATAAATTATCCTTTACGTTTATCGTTAGGAATCCGGGATATTAATATCCTAGTATTACGTAACTATTATATTTTAATATAGGTATATTTTAATATTTAAAGGGAAAGTAAAGAAAGTAATTTATATTAATAAAAGTAAAAGAAAAAGGAAAGAAAAGGAATACGTATTTAAAAATAAGCTAGAAGTAACGTATACCTACCGATTAATACCTTTCTTTTCCTTTCTACCTTCTTACCCTATCTTTTACTTATTAGTTACTAAGAAAACTAAAAACTTACTTACTTCCCGACCCCCGGAAAGTAGCGATCTTTAAGTCTATTATAGATAATAACTCCTTCCCCGTTACCCGTATTATAAGTAGGTATAAGGCTTAGTTTAAATCCTTTATTAGAAGGGGATTGCGATCTATTCTTATCCGTAGGTAGGTAAACCGCTTATCCCGGAATTTATAACGTATCCCGTTAATAAAAAAGAGGTAGATATCGTAAGAGTACCTAAAGATATAATCGGGGGCTAAGGATCGGTAGGAAAAGAAAGGCTATATGCCTACGTACTTAGCGGTATCGGAAGAGGCGAGCCGGCGCTTGTAGTATTAATAAGGTATTTCGTTAAGTACCTTATATTATTAAACGAATAAATTAACGACGTAACGAAAGTCCGTCGTTAATCGACGGAAATATTCGCTAACTAGCCCCTTATTATTAATTTCTATAAATAACGTCCGGCGGCGAAAGGATTAAACGTAACGGACGAGGAATATAACATAACTTTAAAGGTAGGTAACCTCTTAAAAGTCCTTACTTATAATCTTTTATACGATATATCGGCCGGCCGCCGGCCTACCTAGAAAATAAAACCGAACGTTATAAATTATTTTATTATTAATTAATATAACCTTCGATTAATAAATCCTATTAATATTAAAAGCTATATACTTATCGTTATTAATTTATTACCCGAATCCTTTCGATGCTTTGGAATTACCGGCCGATAATTACTTTCGGGCTTTAGTTTAACGGACGGAAATACGAGGCGTACGGTATCTACTAAGGCTTAAGAATTAGCCGATTAATATCCCGGAACTCCTCGGTAAAGAATAAGCGGCGGAAGGATTCGTCGGATTACTTATTTATTAGATTTACCGCCGGCGGTATCGACTTAGCCCGTTAATGCGTTACGGCTTTCTTCTTATCCTTCTTAGTTTTTTTAAACGCCCCGGTAATTTCCTCGTCGGTAATTCCCGTAGCCTTTAATTATTCGAGTAATTTAAGGACGGTCGCCCGGTTTAGTTTAAGGAGTTACTTCTGGATAATAGGATTTATTATATATATATATATAAGAGAGAGAGAGATAGGAACGACGAAATTATAAATCTAGAATTAAGAAAAATTAAAAAACGGATTAAAACGAAGATAGAGGACCTAAGGAATAAAAGAAAGGAAGTAGATCGGAACCGTAGAATAGCGAGGAATAAGAAGAGAGGTCGGACGAAAACGAGAGAGTCGAATACGTTACCTAGGTCGTAAGTACCGTACTTAAGAGAGTCTCGATAATACCTATCCTAACCTACGTTTAATTACGAATCTACGAACGTACGTATTTATTACTTTATTAAAAGTATATAATAAGAAGTTATAAGCTAACGCGTTTCCTATTATAGCTTTATACGTATACGGGGGAACGCGCTTTTTTAAAGCGTTAGCCGTAAAGGTATATCTAACTATATCGTTAATACGTTTCCCTCCCTCCCTTTTTTTTTCCTCTTTAGGCATCCCATTTCGAAATCCCCCCCTTATAATTATTATATTCTTATTAATCTTTAGCCTGCCTTTTTTATTATTAATTTAAATTCTTATTTTTACCTTTAACTTATTATCTTTTCTCCCCCTTTTCCTAATTCTTTTTTTTTTTTTTTTTTTCATTATATCTTTCTCCCGTTCCGCCGGAATCCCTCTTTCTTTCTTCCTTTCCTCCGTTTATAAAGACGTACGTCGCGCCGATCTAGCCGACTTAATTAAACTCCTACGGGAGATTTATAGTAGTAAAGATAATTAAAGTAATATAAAGAAATACTAGCTTAATACTTTAGATAATTACGATTCGGAGAAAGGTCCGATCGAGCTAGGATCCGATATAGCCTAGGTCCTCCGGTTATCCGTTAATCGATCCCGAACTATGGACTAGTAGCTATAGAAGTAAACGAAGGTAGCCCTAACTAACTTTCTCGTTTACGTCGCCCGCTACGATTACCTTACTAACGAAGATATCCGCGCTTTTTATATTATAATTAACTACGACCTCGAAGGTAGAAAGGCGGCCTTTAAAGTAAATCCGTATTAAACGATAAGCTATCGATCGGTAGGATCGTTTAACTTCTTAACCCGCTAATACCTTTTCGATAACCTTACTTTTACTTTAATTTTTACGATTTATACGGATCTAATAAACCCCGAACGAGTTATTACCGACCCCTTAAAGTTCTCCTAAGCTTACTTCGCCGTAATACTATACCTCCTTAAGCCCCGAAGATTATTTAGCTTTAATATAATTAAGAACGGCGCCTTCGATCGGGCGGCGTACGCGTTCGGCTAACTACGGCGAGTATAAGAAGACGGTAATCTCGAGCCTAACATAACCCCTTAATCTACTTATTACGTCGCGCTAATAAACTAATAAGATAGCTTTAGTTACGGTTTTTAAAGCGGTATTCTACCGTATCTTATCTTTAAACGACCGATCGAGGTCGCGCGCTAAGCCTAAGAAAATAAGGGGCTCGATTTCCTTAATATTATAAGAAAATACGCCGAGGTAGTAGAGTAATTTTATAACGTTTGAATTTTAAAAGGAGGGGTAGGTATCGTTAAGCGTCTTCGGTAAGCCGTAAATTATTAAAAGCGAATTAATCTTATTAACGCTATAATATCCGCTTAAAGTACGCCGATCGATAAATTCCTTAGCCGTAAATCCTTCGTTCGGTTTATCGTATAAGTCGAAGTCCGTCGTTTCTTTATAGCCTTAATACTTAATCCCCCTTATTTCTTCGTATCGGCGGACGTAAGCCTTCGCTATAATAACCTCGTTAAGGTTATAACGCGTCCCCTTTCTTCCCCCGAACTAAAAAGAATTAAGGCTTTTTAATCGGAGGAAACCTTTATACCGTATAAGTAAAGGAAAGATACCTAATTAACCCTTAAAACGCGTCCGCTCCCTTATTATTCCCCTAACTAGGAGGGCTAAGACGAAACTAAGAAGAAGGTAGCCGAAATAAAGAAGGAGAACGCCGATCGGGTTAGATCGGCGAGGGTAAACCGGGCTAAATTAGCCGTAAAGTAATAAAAGGGCCTCCTTATAATATTAGACGAGAAGTTAAAAGCGCGGTTATAATAATTAGATAATAGCCGAAGGAATAGAGTTTCGCAGTAGTTTTTAAGAGGAGATATTAATCGGGACTTACCGTATTACCCTTTTTAATTTAATTATTCCTTACGGTATAATTAAACTAAGGAGGCTATAGTAATACGGTAAGATATACCCTCTTAATATATTACGTAATACGTTACGATAGGCCTTATACTTATATAAAGTAACCATAGCTCCCGTAAGTACGGGATATACTATACTTATTATTTAATTTATTACCTAACTAGATTATTATCTTTATTATTTTTATTTTAATTAAAGATTCGTTTTTATTATTAGATTTACCGTTTTCCGATTAATATATTTATTTTAATTATAGGCGCTTAAGTTACTTTGTCGTACCGCTATAACCGAATAAGTAACTTTTACGTTTTATTCCTTTTCTTCCCTTACCTCTTATACCTTCGGGCTAGCGACTACTATATCTCTACGACTAAGAGGCATAGCTAAGATACGATAACTACATTAGATTCCTTACCTCTCGATTAATATAGCGATATTAGTTTCATCTATCTTAGACCATCGTACGTACTATAGTCTTCGATAGAGTATACTTTCGAGTAAACCTATCCGGGTTTCCAGTAGCGCGTACGCTCTGCTCCTCCTTAATATACTAAAGAAAACTATAATACCGATAAAAGACCTTACTTCGTTTATGTTTTTATATAACTTTTACTTTAAGATCTTAACTATCTTCGCTTTCGAGGGCTTTTTATTATTTATACTATATAAATATCCGACGATTACCGTACTATCTTTATATTAAGTAGATTTAACGGCGCTAGTAGTAATACCGGCTAATTTAAAGTTTAGAAGGACGGCGTCGATATTCTCTAAGTACTTTAAGATAAAGCGTCGTATTCCCGGAAAAGCCTCCTAGTTATCGTATCTCGATACCGGTTCTTTAATACCGACGTCGTCGAAGAAAGGCTCGTATTTAATAGGAATTAAATCGTAAAGAATTCGTATAACGGCTCGGAAAAAAGCGGTAATTAAGTTCGTCGCGCTTTATAATAGAGTCGTTATACGTAAAAGGCTAATAAAAATAATAAACGTAGTTAGGTTACGATTCGTTTCCGCTAGCGTTACTTAGTCGTACCTAAAGAAAAAGTCGACGACTATACGGATTAAATATATAGCGAATTCGTAGGTAAAGGAGTCTCTGTCTTAGGGTAGAAAAGCGTCGCGAATAATTTAAGCGTTAAGTTTTATCGTAAAGTTAAGAAGTTATAAATTATTATCTTTCTTTTCGATTACGAATTACGTATTTCGATAAGGACCGTAACTCTCTTCTAGAATTCTATTCTTTAGTCGTATACGTAAGACTTCGATTATTCGTTTCTTAAGGAATACTAGGATAGGGATGCCTTTAGCCTACTAGGCGTTATATAGTACCGTCCTAATCTTATAATCGGGGTAAACCTGAGGTCGGATTTTCCCGATTTTAAAGAAATCCTAGGCTAGGGTTATCTTTCTTCGGTATAGGATCTTAATAAGTACGTCTTTCTCTTAATCGGTTAGTTCCGTATTTAATAAACCTACTTTAATAGCGTTAAGCCTTTTCGTTATTAATCTAATACTTCGGGAATTACTAGCGAATCTTAGTATAATATTCTCATAGGGTTTATTACTTTATAATACCTTTAGCGGTTCGTACTTCGACCTAACCTCTCCTAATACCTAATCCTTTTAATCGAATATTCCTAGTAGTATCTAACCGTTTAATAGTATATTATCTACGGGCTAAACTTTACGCGACTTAGGTTTATATATAGTATTAATTAAAAACGTACGTTTAACTTAGTAAGCTAATTCCGAAATAAAGGCTAAGTTTCGCTTATATTATTTCGACTCTTACGTTATATATTAAATTACCTTTATAACGGCTTTACTAAAGACGTAAAGGAATTCTTTATCGCTTAATCTAACGATCGCCTTATTTCCCTTATTCAAACTAAGTTCGAGGGCCGATAAGTCCTTAGCTTCGGAGATAGGTATTCCCTTTATATCGTCGTTATAAAGGCGGGTATAATTAATTTTAGCTTAAAAGCTAGCGTCGGTTTCTAGGTACCCGGTTAGGAACGCGTTTTTAGGCCTATATACGCTATTAAAGCGGCCTAAGGTATTAATGGTATTTAGTTTTCTTAATCGCTAAGTATAAGGCTTAGTAACGTATCGCTTCTTAAGTTAATACCGAAAGGGATTATTATCCGGGCCGAGTTAAAGTTAACGGTTCCTATGAAGGTACTTCCGTCGAATTCGAGTTTTATACGGAACTAAAAGATAAAGTTTATACTAAGTAATAAGGGGTAATTAACGAACCTATCTTTAACGACGTAAATCGGTAAGCGAAGGTAATAATCGATTAGCTAAATAGGATCGTCGATTATTCCTATATATAAGGTTTTTATAGAGGATCTAAAACCTCGCTATATCGCCTTAGTACCGGTTATAAGGAGACGTTACTTCTTTACGTAGCTTTTTACGATTATATTAAACTACGTTCCTATATCGATTACCGTAAATACGAAAGCTTCGTTCTCGTTAGGTCCTACGTTAATTACTAGCTTAAGGAGAGGTCGGATATAGTTCCTAATATCCTTCGCAATAATAGAATTTACCGATATTTTATTCGAAGGGTTAGTAAACGGGGCGGTAGTTTACGGTACGCTAGGTATTTTAACGCTTTTTTTCCGATTTTTTTATACTTATTCCTTTATAATCTTAATAACCTTAACCTAACCTTCGTTAATCTTTATAACGCGTATCGTAAGATACTTAATTACTTATTACTAAAACCCGGGTATAAACTTAATTAGGTCGTCCTACGAAACCTCGAAGCGTTTCCTATTATTCTTATTAATCTTATCTAGCTAAAACTCTTTTAATAACTCGTTAATAATCTTCGCTTTCTTAGCTTAGTCGTTCGTATTCGAAGTAGCGTTCTTACCGGCTTTAGTCGGTTTACGCCTAGGTTATAACGATAGGACTTCTATATCCTCTTAATCGGGTATTTCTCTTTCGATATATTCGCCGTTAAGACCTTTAGCTCGCTTTATTACGTTAACTTCGACTAAGTCCGTTTTAATAATACCCTTATAATAATAGATATCCTTATCGTTAATAAAACCCTTCGTTTAATTATAACCTAAGATTTTCGTTTCGTATAATTCGTAACTATATTTATATTCGATTATTTAAATAACGTTAATTTCCGATATAGCTCTTAGTATCTCTTCCTACTTTAATATTACTTCCTCGTTCTTAAAGTATCGTAAGTCGAGGGATATAAGCTTTAGCTTCTCGGTTAGGTAATAATATACTATCCTACGTACCTACTCTAGAGATTTCTTACTTTAATATACGTAAAATAAGATATAATAAGCGATCGGTTCTCCTTTACGCTTAGCTTAGGTAATAATCGATCTTAGAATTAATATTAACTCTAACTTATCCGGGTTTCCGTTCTCGAGATAGTATAGTCGCTTATTATTCCTATAGTAGAACCGATTTTACGTTATATTTATTCGTAGCGAGTAACGGCTATAGTTATAAAGCCGATCGAAAGTATTATAAAACTAATATTCGAATTCCTTATAGTTATTCGACTAAGTTAATAAAATTATATTATATATACTTCGGTAGTTTAGTATGGTATTACGTTTAAAGCTTATTAAGGTCCTTTCGTTAATTTATAGGTTATAGAGACTTAAGTTCCGAACCGCGTTTACTAGGAACGGGTTTTCCTATTAATATTATTAATCGGCGCCGTACGTATTCCTAGGGCCATAAGAGCTACTTTTTTAACGGTAGTTCTATAAAGTTATCTTTATCTTTAAAGCGTTAAGTTAGTCGTAGAGGACCTATATACTAGCTTTTTAACTAGTACTTAAGTAGCCGTAAAAGGATTTAAGTTACGAAAGAGGCGGTAGTAGAGGTATCTAGAGGCTAGGAGTCGCTAATCGTTAAATTATTTATATTATAGGCTTCTCGGGCTCTTCGAAAGGTACCGTTTTATACTATCGTCGTTCCTCGGCTTAGGTTCTATTAGTAATTTATATTATTATACGACGTTCCGCTTACTTATAGAGCTAAGTATAAAGAGTCCGGTAATCGATATCTCCGATCTTATTATAGTTATAGTTTTCCGTTTTATAGAACTTTATAATTAGGGATATCTGGAATTTATCGGTTAAGTATCCTACTTTTTAAGGAAGCTTTCCGTTATCGTTTATAAGCTTAGAAAGACGTTTATAGTTTATAAGATACGTAAAAGTCGCCTTAAGATTATTAATTATATTATTTCGTTTTAATTATACGAGTTTACGTTTAACGTTAGCTTAGCTTAGTTTATCGGTAATTCTAAAATAATACTTTAGGACTATAACGATAACTCTTTAGATCGTTTAATCCTTCGTAACGTCGTTAATACGCTCCCTAATAATCTTAGTCGTAATTTATTCGCCGATCTTCTTAATTTTATCGTCGTCGCTTATACGGTAGCGGTTAGATAATCGATTTACCTTCTTTAGTTATTAGGTTACGTTATATTTATTAAACTTAAGCTTAGAGTAATCGATAGGGTTTAGGAATCTAATAACTAATATTACGATAATCGGGGTAGCTACCGGTATATTCTAGTTACTAAAGGCTCCGTTATTATTATTCTAAAATAATGCTATAGGGATTAGCGGAATAAGTATAGAGCTACGGGTAAGAGGTAGTTAAATAAGAGTTTTATCGTCGTTTTCCTCCTCTTCGGGCGGATATAGGAATAAAGACCTAGTATCGACTTTTAAGGTCTTTGTTAGTAGTTTAGTCTTTACTACTTCCCGTTCCGATGGCGATTTATTCCGTTTCCTAGTTACGGATTCCGTTTAGTCTAACGATACGAGGTATAAAGTAAAAAGGAGCGTAATAAAGGTTTTATTATTTAATATAAAGGTAAAGGTAAAATAGCTATTATTTATATCTTAATACTTTTCCTTTAGCATAGGTATGTTATTATTTATTATATTATCCCGATCGATAGGGTCCGGGTATTATACGAGCTTCTCTAGTCGGCTAACGCCTAATTAAAGTACGATACGTATTCCTTAAACTAATAGTTTAATTATTATAAATAAATCGACGATAATTCCTCTTATTAAGGTCTAAAACTCCTAACGTATAACCCTCGTTAAGGTAATACGTATAAGGAATAGGTCTCGAGTAAAGGATCGCGTTAAATACGATACCAGTTATAGCTATGGGCCGGTTTCGATTTAACGGGGGCTATTTAATAGTATTAGCGGTATTACCGCTAGGCGCCGTTTTACGCCTATATTAGTACTTCTTACTATATTAGCTATTAGTTAATAATATAAGGCTAGCTTATATATTAATATACCTATTAGCTCGACTTTAGTTCCGTTTTCATAATCCTTTATATCTATGTAGTTTTATTAATATTAATTCTTAGTTCTTATTAAAACTATTAGTTACTAGTAGTTATTAATCTATTAATTCTATTTATACTATTAATATTAATATCTATATTATATCGTATACTATATCGTCGAGTCGTTACGCCTAGGTATCTTAAAATGCCTCTAGTATAATAAGTTATTAGTATTTATATATTTAGTTTATATCGATTAATAGGTTTAGAAGGAAAAGGAAGCTATCGTAAGGTCGGCTAAGGTATAATTACTATTAGCCTTTATTCGCCCTTAGTATTAGTAAGGAAGTAACGGGTCGTATAGGTTATCGTAATTTATATTAAGTCGTTCGTACGTCCTTTATATAATAAATAAATAACCATAAGGAGGCTATCCTAATCGCTATAAGCGTTATTTACTCGCGCGAGATATACTATACTATTAGCGGTTCGAGGGAGCGGTTAGTATCGAGGGCTAAGTACTACTCCTAGTAGCGGTTAATATTACGATAGAAGTTTCCTAGGCTTACGGGTACCTTTCCATAAGTAAGTAAAAGGTTATACGAGGTTTACGTTAATCGTTATAAGCGCTATTTATTCGTCGTATTAAATCGTAATATCGATAGCTTATTAACGTTATAAGTATTAAGGGCTAGGTAGTATCTTAGCGACTATAATATCGTAATATAAGTTCCCGGGCTTATACGTACCTTCCTATAGTAAATAAATAACTATAAGGCGGGATATTTTATTTAACGTAAAACGCGGACTATTTCGCAGGTTAAATAGCGGCGCCGACGGCGATCGGTATCCTTTAAATCTTAATAACGTAATAGAAACTTTATAAACTAAAGGTTAAGGGGTCGAAAAGTTATAGGGTAGTCGCTACTAAGGAGGAGCAGAGCGTACGCGATACTAAAGACCCGGATAGGTTTACTCGAAAGTATATTCTATTAAAGACTATAGCTCGTACGATAATCTAAGATAGATAAAACTAATACCGTTATACTAATCGAGAGATAAGGAATCTAATATAGTTATCGTATTTTAACTATATCCCTTAGTCGTAGAGATATAATAATCGCTAGCCCGAAGGCATAAGAAGTAAGGAGAAAAAAGGAATAAAACGTAAAAGTTACTTATTCGGCTATAGCGGTACGACGAAGTAACTTAAGCGCCTATAACTAAAATAAATATACTAATCGGAGAACGACGAATCTAATAATAAAAACGAATCTTTAATTAAGGTAAAAATAATAAAGATAGCAATCTAGCTAGGTAATAAACTAGATAATAAGCATAGTATAGCCCGTACTTACGAGAGCTATGGTTACTCTATATAGGCATAAGGCCTATCGTAGCGTATCACGTAATGAATCAAGAGGGCATGTCTTACCGCACCACTACAGTATATGTATAAAACTATAATAAGAGATACGCTAGCTTATAGCTTCCTATTATATATTCTCAATAAAGTAATAAATGCGTACGTTCGCGGATTCGTAATTAAACGTAAGCTAGGGTAGGTATTATTAAGACTCTCCTAAGTACGGTACTTACGACCTAGGTAACGTATTCGACTTTCTAGTTTTCGTTTAACCTTTCCTCTTTTTTTTTCGCTATTTTACGGTTCCGATCTATTTCCTTTCTTTCTTTTCCTGGGTCCCTTATTTTCGTTTTAATTCGTTTTTCGATTTTTTTTAATTCTAGAATTATAATTTCGTTGTTTCTAATTTTCTCTTTCTTATATATATATACCATAAACCCTACCCTCTAAAAGAAACTCCTGAAACTAGACCGGGAGGCTGCCCTTAAGCTACTCGAGTAGCTTAAGGTTCCGGGAATTACCGACGAGGAGATCGCTAGGGTAGCCGCGAAGGCTAAGAACGATAAGAAGAAAGCCGTAACGTATTAGCGAGCTAAGTCGATACCGCCGCTGGTAAAGCTAATAAATAAATAGCTCGACTTCCGGGATATTAATCGGCTAATTCCTTAGCCTTAGTAAGTACCGCATATCCTGTACTCTCGCCCCTTAGACTAGAGTCCATAAGTTATTATCAGCTAATAGCTCAGAGGTATCAAGGGAATTCGGGTAATAAACTAATAGCGCTAGGTATATATTTCTTAATATTAATAAGATTTATGAAGCTAGGATTAAATTAATTAATAGTAAGATAATTCGTAACGTTTGGTTTTATTTTCCAGGTAGGCCGGCGGCCGGCCGGTATATTACATAGTGAACAGGAGCAGCGTGGGCACGCTGTGATGGAGGCACGAAATAAGGACTATCCAACTGCCAACAACTGTCCCAGTGCCGATTAACCAAGATTACAGCTGTAAATAGCTGTAATCGGTTAATCGGCCAGCTGAAAACGGCAGCTGGAAAAGGGAACTAGAAAAAGGACAAGGGTAACGAGGATAGCTAGAAAGGCATAGTAAGAAACGAGTAAATGACTATAGGCTGTGATGTCTATAGGTCTAAGTCTAACTAATGAAAATATAAGTGCGCGACCTATATAAATATATATCCAAAAGGCTACGTGGCTTAGATCTACTGCACTACTATAGCCTCCCTAGTTTAATTAATCCGCAAAGAGTAATTGAACTCTTAATAATAGGTACGGTAGCTCTCGTTCCTGTTAAACCTGATCCTAATCCCGATTAACCCTAATTAACTGAAAGCTAGTTAGTTTAATTAAAGGCTAATAGAATAAGTCAGGGAATAGGTTAACTAGGAACGATTATAATAGTAATAAGTAGGTAGTGGGGTAGGTGACTGCAACCGTACCTAACTATGCCTAATCCTAAACCTGATTAATCCCGAACCTATTTAATCGCTACTAACTAGGAGCTAAGCTAGTTTAACTAACGATTAATAGGAAATAGGAAAGATCTGATAATAAGAACTAGGCTAGCGGAGCTATATCCTGTAAACTAACCTAATTAACCTATTCCTAATTAACCTTAATTAATTAGGAGCGAGCTAGGTTTATTAGGGCTACTAAGAAATAATAGGGATTAATCGGAAAATAGGAACTATAACGGGTAGGTAAAACAAGCGTAGCTCCCGTAAGAAATAAAGAAATAATTCCATACGATATAACGTAATCTCCGTCCTTTTCGTTTATAGCTGTCTTTGATCGATCCTTTTAACTAATCCTAATCCTATAAACTAACTAATATATCCTATTTAATGCTCGTTTTTATGATTCGTTTTTAGTAACCGTTCCTATATTCGTCCGGTAGTATCTACCGGGCTTTCCTTGACCCTTGATCCCTCCCCTATACGTAGTTCTAGGGGCTCTAGCTCTTCTTATTAACCATATATCGATAAGGGCGATAAGAGGGATCTTTAGGCATTAACCTATAATTATTTCTTATCCTATAACTTATAACTGTTCTTTCTTTTTTCTAGGCTGTTTTATTTAATATCGTATCTATTTCGTATCGCAGTATCGTTTATATGGGTCTTTAAGGTTAATCGGTAGGTTCCTCGATTAGATTCGTAGGTATAAGGTCTATCGGTATCTTCGTATAATAGTTAAGGGCATCGTGGTACCTATCGGTTAAGGAGGTAAGGAGAGACCTCCCTAGGTACCGTAATTAGTTAAAAGGGATAAAATAAAGGCGATCGGAGTTATCGGTAAGCCTCTTATAATTAAAATAAATTAATCGGTAAAGAACGGATGCCTTTAAGTTCGTACGAGGTTATAAAAAGGGGTGGTAGCGGTAACTTAGTTAGATTAACTAAGGGCGAAAAAACTGCTATCTAGGTACTAGTGAAAAACGAAGGCGAAACCGGGTAAAAACGGGCATAGCTCCTTTAAAAGAGATAACTAAGAAACGAGAACAGGGATTCCTATTAATCGAAGAACGAGCTTTTAGGTAAGTTAATTAAAAGCTAATGGGAAGGCGTGGTTATTAATGGTCGCCATGGTTATCTACCCACCCTATTGTTGATCCTATTGCCTGACCTAAAAAGGCTTAATCTAAAAGCTACGAAAACGGCTCTGGAGCTACGAAAATAGCTCCTAATTAATTAAAAAACAGCGAATCTCTTAATCGACGAATCCTGAACCTAATGACTGTAAAAACGGGCGCAAAAGGTCGCTCTTAAGACTAATGAGGTTGCGGCTCGGGCTACTAGGTGGTCGCCACTGAATAGGAGTAGCGTAGGTACGCTAACGGAGGCACGAAAAGGGCTACCTAATTACTAATAACTAGCCCAGTACCGATCAACCTAAGATTATAGCTATAAATAGCTATAATCGGTTAATCGGCCAGCTAAAAACGGCAGCTAGGAAAGGAGACTAGAAACGGGCAAGGGTAACGAGGATAGCTAGAAAGGCATGATAAGAAACGAGTAAATGACTATAGGCTGTGATGTCTATAGGTCTAAGTCTGACTGATGAAAATATGAGTACGCGACCCATATAAATACACATCTAAAAGGCTACGTGGCCTAGATCCACCGCACCACTACAATAGGAGATCCTAAGTAAAGATTTTTAGGAGGTTACCTATCTTTAGAGCTATGTTATATCCTTCGCCCGCTACGTTTAGTCTTTCCGCCGTCGGACGTTACTCGTAGAGATTAATAATAACGGGCCGGTCGGCGAATATTTCCGTCGATTAGCGACGGATCCTCGTTACGTCGTTAGCTTAATTATTTAATAATATAAGGTACCTAATAAGGTACCTTATTAATACTACGAAAGCCGGCTCGCCTCTTCCGATACTACTAAATACGTAGGTCTATAACCGTTCTTTTCTTATCGTTTCCTAGCTTCCGATCGTATCTTTAAGTACTCCTATAGCGTTTACCTCTTTCCTATTAACGGGGTACGTTATAAATTTCGGAACGAGCGGTTCGTTTACCTATGGAAGAGGATAGATCGTAATTTCCTTTTAATAAAGAATCTAAGCTAAACCGCGTACCTGTTTATATTATAAGTAATAGGAGATAAGTTATTAGTTATAATAAACTCGAATATCGCTACGTTCCGGGGGTCGGGAAGTAAGTAAGTTTTTAGTTTTCTTAATAACTAATAAGTAAGGGATAGGGTAAGGGTAAGGGAATGAAGAAGAAAAAAGAGGTACTAATCGGCGGATATATATTACTTCTAGCTCATTTTTAAACGTATATTTCTTTTCTTTCTTCTTACTTTTACTTTTATTAATATAAATTACTTTCCTTACTTTCCCTTTAAATATTAAAATATACCTATATTAAAACATAATAGTTTCGTAATATTAAGATATTAACATTCCGGATTTCTAACGATAAACGTAAAGGATAACCTATCTAAGTATAAGAATGCGTTAATCGGCGTTAATAATCTATAGAAACATACTTTCTTTTAAGGTAAGAAATAAGGAAAGGCGGATCTATTAATATCGTAATTTAAGGTACTAATTTCGTATATAAGCTACCGGTTTAATAACTATATAGGAATAACTTCTTTCCTTCCTTACTTCGGAAAGCGATTATATATTAAGCTCTTAGGCTTTATTTCTCTTCGATCGGTATGGTTGAGATATCTTTAGTCTTGATCACAGAGCCAATCATCCGCCTATGTCGTAAGCATGTCGAGGCATATACGCGAGGTTTGAGTCATACGCCTCCTTCACTGTTACCGACATGGTCGCGACAGAAACCCTACCCATTTCCCATGCTTGAATCCGTCCACCAGGGTCGAACTTCATGCAGAAATCCTTGGTCTGGAATATGTTAAAGGGGCACGCAAACGTGAACTCATCTCTCGGGAATTGAAATGGTACTTAGTAATTAACGGGTTAGATTAGAGTCTCGAAGAGTCGGGCAAGCTGGAATATACCGAGCTATAGTTGTTTAAGCCCGGCACTAGAAACCAGCCGTAGCTATTAGTACCTAGATGTATCATCTATTTCTAAGCATTAAGGTTCTACTGAAACTACCCATGCTTTCGTCATATTAGACACCTCACATACCATCTCCCGGCTCATCGATTCCACCCGGACTACCCTGGCGTCCTATCTGTCGTGCCTTAAGTAGCTTATCGCATAGCAACAGGTTCGAGGCTATGCTGGAGCTAGACGCGATACAGTTTCTCAGTACTCGGAAAGAGTCATACACACCCTCTAGCTCCGGATCCATGGGCTATCCGGTAGTAAGATCGAGTCCTACGACATTCCCCTCTGTATACTTATCCTACAAAGCAGTAACTAATCTCGTTAACTTATGAACCTACCCTAGTAAAGCAGGGGTTTACTTACGCGCATCCTAAATATCGAGGCCGGCGTTTACTGCCAGAGTCTTGGGGATAATTAATAGCGCATTAGCAAACGCCGCGATACCCTACTTCGCCTTACCCTTTACTATCTTTGAAAACGCGTCGCCCTTGAGGTACGCCGCGTAGGCGACCTAATACGTACCCGCCCTAGGAATAACGCTCTTGTCGATAATGGTATTGTAGACGCTACGTAGGCCATCCCGTACCGCGTTAGTAACCTACGTAATGGTATACTGGTTCGGCCCCTTAACGAGGATCGTTACCGACTTCGGATCCTTAACCTCCTCGATAAATGTGAACTTCTCCTCGCCCAGAGTCTGCTCGTAAACGAGACTAGCCTAACCGAGGATCTCCGGCGATAAGTCCTCGACGCTATTCTGCGCCGTCCCGCCGTATACGAGCTACAGCCGCTCCATATTCCGCCTCTTAGCCCTCCGAAGGGCGAGGATGCCGTTCTTAGCGAGGACGTCGAGCGATAGCGGGTCGATTCCCTTCTAGTTAATAACGATGAAGCTCTTCTCGGCGTCGCCGCCGTATACCTCCTTCTTAAGTTCGATAATCTTCCTTAGCCTAGCGTCGACGAAGCGCCGCTCGCTCTCTACTAACTTGTCGCGCTACTCGGCGCTCGAGTAGAAAAAGCCCGAGTTGATCTCCGACTTCTCGTACTCGAGGCTAACGTTAAGCGTTAGGATGTAGGCGTTCTCGAGCCGTTTCGGCATATCCGGGTATCGCGCCCCGTAGTCGAGCGCTAGGCCGCGGATGAGCTACGTATCGGACGCGGTCCGGTACTGCATCTTTATGATCTCGATTATGTATAGGTCCGGCTTCGCGGGCGCCTGGTAGATAGCGAGAACGGCGTCGACGATGTCGGGGTAGAGCTTTACGGCGAGGCTCGCGTTTAGTTTCGTAGCGAGAGATATCCTTACTACGTTAAGGAGGAGTTCCCTGTCGATCTCACGAAGAAGCTTAAATTTATCTAAGAACTGGAGAGGGTTAGCCTTGTGGGGACGTTAGTATGGGATGCTCTAGTCTACCTTAAGAGCCTTAACCTTGGCTATCTCGAACCCATCCGTGATTATCCGTAGGTATAGATCCTCGGCGATATATCTCTCCGCCTGCTTAAGAAGTTTACTAACCAAGAGCACTACAGAGGTCGTTCCGTCTCCGTAAATATCGTCTTATATAGTGGCAGCTCGTGCGATTATTACTGCCGTCGGATTCATGATTTACATTTCTCGAAGAAGGACGTTACCGTCTTTCGTTAACTTAATCTACACGACAGTTAGGGCTTATTCGAAGCATGAGGAGGTAGGCAGGCCGAACCTATCCAGCTCCATCAACCAGCCTAGATACGAAACATTAGTATATTATCGGCGATACCGGTAATAGCTTCGCACGAGGTCGAAGCCTAAAGCTAAAGGTATAAATAATACGAGAAGGGCGAGGACTTACATCTTGATCGTTCCTAGAGGACCTAGGTTTAACTTCAAAACATTCTGAAGACCTTCGCCCGCGCTAACGTTAACCTAGAGAGCTTCCCCCCTCCGCTATCGCTCCATTAGCCGTATATTACATACAAAAAGATACGGCGAGTTTACGAACCAGAGACTCGGCTTTGGGATTTAATAGTTGTGCAGCCGATATGGTAATCTCGTCTCGAAGGAGTTGCCTGACTCGGCTGTTTTCCGCGAGGTGGGACGCAACTTTTTCCTGCCTGGAGGGGCTACGGTAGTTCGGTGTGATCGGTGTGATCGGTGGAGTGCGCTGGTCCAATTAGAAGCCTCGCTGTCTGATTTATTACGGAGTCGCATAGCTACAACTGGGAAAAAAACTCCACTTTTCGGTACGTATACCCTAGGGGTGTGGTAGGTAGGAAGGTGCAGGTTGAATATTCAATTACACGTAGGGAAGGAGCTACCCTCTAGTTAGGTCGGCTAATAGGTAAGCTAGACTACCCCTTCGCGAGCTGGGTATTTTATATAGGTTTACATATAAACGATTTATCCCCGTAAAAAACTAGGAAAAAATCGGAAAAATCGGAAATTTACTTACGTAATTAATTAACTTGATTAAATTAACATATAAACTTTTTGGTCTTTTCGCTTAGTAATATAAGAAATTATTTACGATTTAAGGTTTTTGGAAACTGCACTAACAGTTTGCTATATAATTTATTAGTAAATCTATTAACTGTACTCTATATCGGCCTCTTAACCTATTTTTTTCACGGTAATAAAGTGGGTCTATTACCTAATCCTTTATACTATAGATAGAATGATGGTTAATATTATGTAAACTTTTTTCATTTTATTTTTTTTGATTTTTATTAAATTAAATAAGTCTTAAAAACGTTGATTTTTAGTGTTCTTTTTTAGAACCTCTTTGTATGGAAAAATAGGATAGTCGGAAAGGTAGAATTCTTACTATGAAAATAGGTACGATTTGAGAAAGTTTTAACCTGTTTAAAAACGTAGTTTTTTTAAAATAATATATTAAATAAAAACGAAATTAAAGAATAAAAATAAGATTACTTAAAACTAGCTATTTTTCTATTTATGAAATGAAGTATTAGGTAATAGATCTACTTTATCACCGTAAGAAAAATAAGTAAACATGTCGATATGAGCACAGTTAATAGGGTTACGAATAAATTATATAGGAAACTGTTAGTGCAGTTTCCAAAAACCTTAAATCGTAAATAATTTCTTATATTACTAAGCGAAAAATCTAAAAAGTTTATTTGTTAATTTAATCAAGTTAATTAATTACGTAAGTAAATTTTTAATTTTTCTGATTTTTTCGATTTTTTCCCAGTTTTTTACAGTGATAAATCGTTTATATGTAAACCCATACAAAATACCCGGCTCGCGAAGGGGTGGCTCGCGAAGGGGTAGCTCGCGAAGGGGTAGTCTAGCTTACTTAAGAGCTAATGAATACTGTGTAATCTAGTTAGAACCCCAAAGAATACTTCAACCTTTCCTTCTCGTAGAGCATACGTTGTTTGGTGGAGTGCGAAGAGCCGCATGTAGGGAATAGGGGCGATTAGTGTATTTTAGCACCTATACACTTCTTAAGACCTCTATGTAAAAGGGGGTGTCATTTCGGGACTCCAGACCTCTATAGTGCATACAATTGGCGTACTATAATAGAAGAGTAAGGGCATCCTAGATACCGTTAGATACGCCGAGTCCGTCAGCCATCGTAAGGCTGGGTTACGCAGCCCTGTTAAGTCGTTACCAAAGTGAACGTTCGAAGTCAAGCAGTCGCTAGGACACAGAAATAAGGACTATCGTGGGAGCCAGCCATCGCAAGATTCGGTAAACTGTTCGTTCGACCGTGGTAGGTATCTGTTGGTCTGAAGGTTTCGTTGTCTATTCGATTCTGAATGGATAAAACAGAAATACCCCTCGTCGAAGGCTGCGCCAGTCACGAGATATGCAAGCCTACCCAATCAGGCCGCCTCATCTGGAGCAGTAGGTTCGCCGACTTACAGTATATCTCGGTCAATATAATACCGCCCACAGCAGCCATCATGCTTATTTTCTTTGAGCATTAGTCGCAGATTATTCCAATTCGGTGGTCGCTGCGAAAGCCCAGACACATCATTAGATCTGAACAGCATAGCTTTTGTTTAATTTAAAGAATCCAAACAAGCGAGGAACGCCGAGGACCAAGGAATTTTAGAAATGCCCATCGTAACGAAGGAGCGGAAGGGCCTCCTCTGCCTTGGTCTCCTCTACCTCGGCCTTCCTTGCGCAAGGCATCAAGCTGACTGGCCCGCAATGCAGCTAAAGCTGCGCAGCTGCGCAGGCGCTGCTAGGAACGATTTACCATGCGTATATAACTAAGGAGGGACCGCTTAGCCCTAATAAGGCTTCTATATCCAGTCCTATTTAGAATTAAATATAGCTTGGTGTAAGAAATATATATAACTTATGTGGCCGTACATCGCTACTTGGTAAGCTGGTTACTTACACTGCAGCAATAATAATACCCTGCCCATCACCAGGTGGCTGATACATTCCCTAAGAAGAGCCCTTTCTTGCGTTTCGGTCCTTTTTGCTGATGATAAGAGAACTAACATCATTAAGTCCCATTCAGCCGGAAGAAGAGGACATTCTGTATTTGGGAGGATGAAACTGCTAATTATAAGATACAAGTCTTAGTTTATTAAAGCCTTTACTTGTTTTGGGCTTTTAAAATATAGATTGTTAGGCTGTTATAATATATTACTAGAAACTTGTTATCGCAAGCTGCCACTTACTGTTTAACTACCTAAGTACAGACAGAAGAGCTTTGCTCACTGATTGCAAGAGATATAAACCGACCTAGCGGAGTAGACCCATCCGCCTGCACTCCTTTTTCTTCCATATCACGGTACATCTTATCGATATAATCCCCGGCTGCTGACAAATGGAGGATATGGGCAATAGCACAATGGAGAGCTAGCAGTCGACGTGACGGAGGCTCGATTATTCGTTCGGGAGTAAGATAAAGCTCACGGGTAATAGGAAATGCTGCTTGCAGGATTACGATATTACAATGAGAGCGGCCCGAACTCATAACAAGGACGAAAAGAGATGGGCTAGGCCTGTTGCTATTAACACTCCTGGTTTAAGTAGACAACGATGGTGGATCGAGAAAGATGAGGGTGCCTTCGGGGGTGCCTGCTGTAATGGGCTGTGCCCATTATAGGGCCCTAGCTAGTGCTAGGGCATAGCACGTAATCAGGCCCTCAGTACCTACGGAGGATAAGGCCAGCTGTCGCAAGTACGGCCCACAGGGCATACTTTCTTCTTTTTCTCCTCGTCTAGCTTTAGTTTATTAACATACGGCTTTTACCTAGCGAATAGCTCTTAAAACCGTAATAAAAAGCTAAACTAACCTTCTTTTATCGTTTTACGGAAGCGGTAGTATCTTAGCGAGCGGAATTAGTAATAGGAACGGCGATATAGTACTAAAGGAAGCGGTAGCTAGTAAAGTTAATAGTCGGAAAAGCGGTATTAGCTTTTAAATATACGCGTCGGTAGTACCTACGAAAAAGGACCGACGAGATAATATCTTAGTACGCGGGATTAGTAGTAGGAAAGGCGATATTAATACCTAAGGAAGAGGTAGTCGGTAAAGTTAATAGTCGGAAAGGCGGTATTAGCTTTTGGATATACGCGCCGGTAGTAGCCTACGAACGAGGACCGATATAAAATAACCGAAAAAAACGACCGATAGACCCCGAGAAAACGTAGATTTAAATAGTAATTTCGAGATAAGAACGACGAAAAATACGGCTAAAAACGGCGGAAAATCTTTTTCCGGAGAAAGATAGTAAAGCGCTAAAGTATAACGCTTATCGACGAATTAAGAACGCCCGAGGCGTAATATAAGAAGGAACGGCGTTAAAATAGCGAGAAATACGATAAGGTTTCGGCGTTAGAATAATAATACTTCGATAAAGGTACTAGAGGTACTAGCGGTTTTCGGAGAGACTACCGGTTTCTTAATAGTATCGATAAGGGCGCTAGCGGCGCTAGTAGTAAACGGAAGGGCGCGCCTTAGTACGCCCTTAAACGGAGCCCTTAGCTCCGCTAGCGAAAGATAAACGATAGTCTTTAAACGAATAAAAACGGCGTACCTTAATACGTCCTCCGGTAGAGCCTCGCGGTTCCGCTAGTAATACGGATAAGCCCCTAGCCTTTAAACGGTAAGAAAGGCCGTAGGCCTTTTAACGGTAGTAGATAGGAAGGCGCGCTTTAACGCGTTCTTAAGCGGACTTCTTAAGGCTCCGTTAATAAACGAAAGATAAACGAAGGTTTTTAAACGGCGGTAAACGGACCGACGATTCCGTAGCTACGGAAACTAAGCTAAACCTAATAAGCGTTTATAAGCGACTTCGTACGCGAGGCTTTAAAGTTTTACGGTTTAATAAAAAGATAGGAATTAATAGCCTTTAGGAAATAATAATATCCCGGGAAACGAAGATAATAACCCGGGAAGTAAATAACGTAACCCGGGAAACGGAAACGGCGGCCTTAGAGAAATAATATACCGGGGGGTTAAATAATACCTAGAGCGTCGGTAGTACCTTAGGAGGAAAAGGATAAGGAGAGGAGGCTCTCGAGAGGAGTAATTACCGGGAGAGCGTATCCGGGAAACGAAGAAACCCGGGAGACTTACGGAGGAGGAGGAGACCCCCGGGAAATAGTAATATCCTAGGGAGCGGAGGTAGTACCCGGGGATACGTAGTAGCTCCCGGGTAGGAAGGAAAAAAAGGAAGAGATCCCGGGGAAGAATAAGACCCGGGGAAAGAGCGCCGGGGGGCTAGAAGCGCCCGGTATAATACCCCGGGAAACGAAAGGCCCCGGGAAGGAAACGGCGGAAGTAGTAACCCGGGGAGCGACTAGCGTACTCCGGGGAACGGAGGTAGTACCTAAGGATACGGTACGTATCCTAAGGCGCGGGAAGAAAATAGGTTAGGTTATTAGGGCTAGACGCCGAAGAAAAGGGCGGTAGGGCGTACTTTTCTTTTTTCCGGGAGGGGACCTTATATAATAAGCTATACCTATTATAAGGCCCTAGTTAATACTAGGCTATAGTACGTAATTAGGCCCTTAGTACCTACGGAGGATAAGGCTAGTTATCGTAAGTACGGCTTATAGGGTATACTTTCTTCCTTTTTCTCCTCGTCTAGCTTTAGTTTATTAACATACGGCTTTTACCTAGCGAACAGCTCTTAAAACCGTAATACCTACGACCTTATCGAAGAATAAAACGAGGCGACGGCGGCGCTGGCTCGCTTCATTGGCGCCTGGCGCCAGCGCAGCGCTGTTTACGTTTCTGCCCAGGCTATGTATAAGGACTGCCAAGAGGGTATATACAGTAGGACACTGGCAGTGGCGCGTACTATAGATTAGATGCAAAAGGAAAGGTATATGGGGTTAGTTAGAAACCTCATTTTTAATCTGCCTAATGTCGAGATCCAAGGCTCTTTATTTATAAATGCGTGTTATCGTAGGAGCGTGAAAGTACAGGTTATAACAACACGGCCAACGTAGAGACTTATGTTTTTATCGGATATAAACCTAGGCTTTACTTCTTTATATATAAGCTTAAAATATAGCCTTCGGAGGACCAGATTTATGATATTCCATTATTAATAATACAAAATTTTAGAAACCTCATTTCACGACTTGGGATAGTTAAGATATAGTACCGTATACCCGAAGAGCATAGTTTTAAAGGTGTATCTTACAAGCACGCCAGGGCCCCCCTTCGGGGGGCCATAGGGGTTTTAGTTTATTTCAAGGATAATTAAGTTATTTATAATATTATTATCTATTATATAAAACGTAAATATTTATCCTATTTACAGGATAGTTATAATACGGTAAACTCTTTATTATATTAATTTATTCATAATAGTAAGTTTTTTATAAAAATACCTTTATAAATAACCTTATAATTACGAAGTTATTTAGAAGATATTCTATTTTTATTAGCTAAAAGTTCGTATAGCTCATTTAAAGAAGATATATCTAATAAAATCGTAGCATACGCGACGGGATCCTTATTTACTTACTAACGCGTCTATTGTCTACCTATTTCAATTCTATTAATATATATATTAATTTATATTAATTTTTCTCTATTTAATCTAGGTTAGTTTTTCCTTATTCAATCTAGGTTAGTTTCTTCTCGTTTAATCTAGGTTAATTTCTCTCCATTTAATCCAGGTCAGTTTCTCTTTATTCAATTTATATTAATTTCTTATCGTTCAATTTTAGTTAGCTTCTTTTCGTTTAATATAGGTTAATTTCCCTCTATTTAATCTAAGTTAGTTTCTCTTTATTTAATGTAGGTTAGTTTCTTTCTATTTAATTCAGGTTAATTTCTCTCCGTTTAATTAAGAATCGATTATTGATTAATTCTTTTTTGTAGTTAAAGTAAACGTCGATTCTTACTTACCCTTTTTCTCCTAGCCTTTAAAGAGGTTTTAAATGTTCGATACGAAAACCTAAAGAAGCATGAAGTACTTCAGCGTATTTTATTTATACTTTACAGTATATAGGTATATAAAAGGTACTTTAATTAATATATAATATTAATTTAATTTATTATTATCTTATTATTACTTTAGTATTACTATTATTTATTTATTATTTTATTTCTAAATTCTAATCTTTATATTACTTTTAAATTTTATTAAATATTATATCTATTATGTAAAAAGCTACCTATATATACCTCTTTACTTTTTCTTTCATTACTCGTTTACTTACCTTAATTTCTAATTTACTTATATAATATAACTCGTAACTTATTATTATTTATACATAGGTAATTTATATTTTCTTTAAATCTTTTTCCTTTTTAAATACTTAGTTAATCTACTTTCTTCTTTCTATATTTCATTACGTATAAAGTAGCTTAAATACTGTAGTGGTACGGTAAGACATGCCCTCTTGATGTATTACGTAACACGCTACGATAGGCCTTATGCCTATATAGAGTAACTATAGCTCCTGTAAGTACGGGCCATGCCATACTTATTATGGAGTTTACTACCTAACTAGATTACTATCTTTACTATTTTTACCTTAATTAAAGATTCGTTTTTATTATTAGATTCGTCGTTCTCCGATTAGTATATCTATTTTAATTATAAGTACTTAAGTTACTTCGTCGTCCTGCTATAGCCGAATAAGTGACTTTTACGTTTTACCCCTTTTCTTCCCTTACCTCTTATACCTTCGGCCTAGCGACTATTATATCTTTACGACTAAGGGGCATAACTAAGATACGCTAACTACATTAAATTCTTTATCTCTCGATTAATATAGTGGTATTAGTTTTATTTATTTTGAATTATTATACGAGGTATAGTCTTCGATAGAGTATACTTTCGAGTAAACCTATCCGGGTTTTTAGTATCGCGTACGTTTTATTCTTCCTTAGTAGCGACTACCCTATAACCTTTCGACCCCTTAAGCCTTAATTTACGGAGTTTCTATTACGTTATTAGGATTTAAAGGATACCGATCGCCGTCGGCGCCGCTATATAACCCGCGAAGTAGTCTGCGTTTTACGTTAAATAAAGTATCCCGCCTTATGATTATTTATCTGCTATAGGGAGGTACGTATAAGTCCGGGAACTTTTATAACGATACTATTATTATTAGGATAACGCTTAGCCCTTAAATACCGATAACGCCTTTACGCTATCGATATTATGATATAATACGATAACTAGACCGCGTTTATACCGATTAGGATAACCTTTGCATGGTTATTTATTTACTATATAGAGGTACCTGTAAAACCCGAGAAACTTTCCTTATAATAATAACCGCTACTAGGAATAATACTTAGCCCTCGATATTAACCGCTTCCTCGAACCGGTAATAATATAGTATATCTCGCGCGAATAAGTAGCGCTTATAGCGATTAAGGCAGCCCCCTTATAGTTATTTATTTATTATATAAAGGACGTACGAACGCCTTAATATATATTACGATAACCTATACGATCCGTTACTTCCTTATTAATACTAAGGGCGGATAAAGGCTAATAGTAATTATGCCTTAACCGACCTCACGATAGCTTCTTTTTCCCCCTAAACCTATTAATCGATATAAATTAAATATATAAATACTAATAACTTATTATACGAGAGGCATTTTAAGATACTTATGCGTAGCGATTCGACGATATAATATACGATATAATATAGATATTAGCATTAATAATATAGATAGGATTAATAGATTAATAGCTATTAGTAACCGATAGTTTTAAAGAGAACTAGGAATTAATATTAATAGGACTATGTAGATATAAAGGATTAAGGAAACGGAATTAGAGTCGAGCTAATAGGTATACCTATATAGAGGCTGGCCTTATATTACTAATTAATAATTAATATAGCGAGAAGTATTAATATAGGCGTAAAACGGCGCCTAATGATAATACCGCTAATACTATTAAATAACTTCTATTAAATCGAAACCGGCTTATAGCTATAACTGGTATCGTATTTAACGCGATTCTTTACTTAGGATTTATTCCCTATACGTATTACCTTAACGAAGGTTATACGTTAGGAGTTCTAGACCTTAATAAGAGGGATTATCGTCGACTTATTTATAATAGTTAAACTTTTGATCTAGGAAATACGCCTCGTACTTTAGTTAAGCGTTAATTAGAAAAGCTCGTATAATATCCGGACCTTATCGATTAAGATAGTATAATAAATAATAAAATACTTATGTTAAAGGAAAAGTATTAAGATATAAATAATAGCTATCTTACCTTTACCCTTATATTAGATAATAACACCCTTATTATTCTCTTTTTTATTTTATACCTTATATCGATAAACTAGACGGAATCCGTAGCTAGGAAACGGAGTAAATCGCCGTCGGAATCTAAAGTAGTAAAGATTAAACTACTAATAAAGACCTTAAGAGTCGATATTAACTTTCCGCTCTTACCGCCGCCCGAAGAGGAGGAGGACGACGATAAAACTCCTACTTAGCTATCCCTTACCCGTAGCTCTATACTTATCCTACTAATCCCTATGGTATTATCTTAGAATAGTAATAACGGGGCCTCTAGTAGCTAGAATATACCGGTATCTATCCCGATTATCGTAATATTAGCTATTAGATTCCTAAACCTTGTCGATTACCCTAGGCTTAAGTTTAATAAACGTAACTTAACCTAGTAGCTAGAAAGGGTAGATCGATTATTTAACTACTACCGTATAAGCGACGACGATAAGATTAAGGAGATCGGTAAATAAATTACGATTAAAATTATTAAGGAGAGTATTAACGACGTTATAAAGGATTAAACGATTTAAAGAGTTATTATTATAGTCCTAAAGTACCGTTTTAGGATTACCGATAAACTAAAGTAAGCTAACGTTAAACGTAAACTTATATAGCTAGAACGAGGTAACGTAATTTACGATCTTAAAGCGATTTTTACGTATCTTATGGATTATAAACGTCTTTCTAACCTCGTAAACGATAACGGAAAGCTCCCTTAAAAAGTAGGATACCTAACTGATAAACTTATAATATCCCTAATTATAAAGTTCTATAAAATAGAAAATTATAACCATAATAAGATCGGAAATATCAACTACCGGACTCTTTATATCTAGCTTTATAAATAAGCGGAACGTCGTATAATAATATAAATTACTAATAAAAACTAAGCCGAAGAACGACGATAATATAAAACGATAACTTTCGAAGAACCCGAGAAGCCTATAATATAAATAATTTAACGATTAGCGACTCCTAGCCTTTAAATGCTTTTACTACCGCCTTCCTCGTAACCTAGACCTTTTTACGGCTACTTAAGTATTAGTTAGGAAGCTAATATATAAGCCTTTTACGACCGACTTAACGCTTTAGAAATAAAAATAACTTTATAGAACTATCGTTAAAAGAATAGTTCTTATAGCCTTAGAGATACGTACGGCGCCGATTAATAATATTAATAGGAAAACCCGTTCCTAGTAAACGCGGTTCGGAACCTAAGTCTTTATAACTTATAAATTAACGAAAGAACCCTAGTAAGCTTTAGACGTAGTATTATACTAAACTACCGAGGTATACGTAGTAGGATTTTACTAACTTATTCGAATAACTATAGGGAATTTAAATGCTAGTTTTATAATACTTTCGATCGGCTTTATAACTATATCCGTTACCCGCTACTAATAAATATAACGTAGAATCGGTTCTATTATAGGAATAAAGAGCCATTATATTACTTTAAGAACGGAAACCTAGATAAGCTAGAGTTAATATTAATCCTAGGATCTATTATTACTTAAGCTAAACGTAAAAGAGAATTCATCGCTTATTATATCTTATTTTACGTATATTAAAGTAAGGAATCTCTAGAGTAAGTACGTAGGATGGTATATTATTACTTAGCTAGGAAGCTAAAGCTTATATCCATTAACTTACGATACTTTAAGAACGAGGAAGTAATATTAAAGTAGAAAGAGATACCTAAAGCTATATCGGAGATTAACGTTATTTAGATAGTCGAGCGTAAATATAGCGACGAATTATACGAGACCGGGATCTTAGGTTATAATTAAACGAAGGGTTTTATCGACGATAAAGGAATCTGTTATTATAAGGGTATTATTAAGACGGACCTAGTCGAAGTTAACGTAGTTAAGCGAGCTATAGGTCTTAACGGCGAGTATATCGAAAGAGAAGTACCCGATTAAGAGGATATAGAAGTCCTATCGTTATAGCCTAAGCGTAAACTAACTAAAGCTTATAAGAACGCTACTTCGAATACGAACGACTAAGCTAAAAAAGCGAAGACTATTAACGAGTTATTAAGAGAGTTTTAGCTAGATAAGATTAATAAGAATATTAGGAAACGCTTCGAGGGTTCGTAGGACGACTTAATTAAATTTATACTTAAGTTTTCGGAATAAGTAATTAAGTATCTTACGATACGCGTTATAAAGATTAACGAAGGTTAGCTTAAGGTTATTAAGATTATAAAGGAATAGGTATAAAAGAATCGGGAAGAAAGCGTTAAAATACCTAGCGTACCGTAAACTACCGCTCCGTTTATTAATCCTTCGAGTAGAATATCGGTAAATTTTATTATCGCGAAGGATATTAGAAACTATATCCGGCCTTTTCCTAAGTTAGTAGTTAACGTAGGACCTAACGAGGACGAAGCTTTCGTATTTGTGGTAATTAATATAGGGGCGTAGTTTAATATAATTATAGAAAGTTACGTAAAGTAGTAGCGTCTCCTTATAACTAGTACTAAGGCGATATAGCGAGGTTTCGGATCCTTTATAGAGACCTTATGCGTAGGGATAATCGACGGTCTTATTTAACTCGTTAATTATTACCTTCGCTTACCGATTTACGTCGTTAAAGATAGGTTCGTTAATTATCCCTTATTACTTAGTATAAACTTTATCTTTTAGTTCCGTATGAAACTCGAATTCGACGGAAGTATCTTTATAAGAACCGTTAACTTTAGCTCGGTACGGATAATAGTTCCTCTCGTTATCGATTTAAGAAGCGATACGTTACTAAGCCTCGTATTCGGCGATTAGGAAAACTAAATGCTATTAATATCCTAGGCCGCTTTAATGACGTATATAGGCCTAAAAACGCGTTCTTAGTCGAGTACCTAGAAACCGACGCTAGCCTTTAAGTTAAAATTAATTACGCCTACCTTTATAACGACGATATAAAGGTAGTATTTATTTCCGAAGCTAAGGATTTATCGGCCCTAAAACTCGGTCTAGATAAGGGAGATAAGGTAATCGTTAAGTTAAGCGACGAAGAATTCCTTTACGTCTTTAGTAAAGCCGTTACGAAGGTAATCCGATATACGACGTAAGAATCGAAATAATATAAGCGAGGCCTAGCCCTTATTTCAGAATTAGCTTATTAAGCTAAGCGTACGTTTTTAATTAATACTATATATAAACCTAAGTCGCGTAAAGTTTAACCCGTGGATAACGTACCATTAGACGGTTAGATACCGCTAGGAATACTTAATTAAAAGGATTAGGTATTAGAGGAGGTTAAGTCGAAGTATAAGCTACTAGATATATTATAACGCAATAAACCCTATGAGAATATTATACTAAGATTCGCTAGTAAACCCCGATGTATTAGATTAATAACGAAAAGACTTGACGTTATTAAAGTAAGTTCATTAGATACGGAATTAACCGATTAGGAGAAAGACGTATTTATTAAGATCATATACCGAAGAGAGATAGCCCTAGCCTAGGATTTCTTTGGAATTAGGAAAATCCGACCTAAGGTTTACCCCGATTATAAGATTAGGACGATATTATATAACGCCTAGTAGGCTAAGGATATCCCTATCTTAGTACCTCTTAAGGAACGAGTAATCGAAGTCTTACGTATACGATTAAAGAACGAAATCCTAAAAGAAAGTTACGGTTCTTATCGAAATACGTAATTCGTAATCGAAAAGAAAGATAATAATTTACGACTTATTAACTCTACGATAAAACTTAACGCATAGATTATTCGCGACGCCTTCTTACCCTGAAATAGAGACTCCTTTACTTAAGAATTCGTTATATATTTAATTCTTATAATCGTTAACTTTTTCTTTAGGTACGACTAGGTAACGCTAGCGGAAACGAGCCGTAACTTAACTACGTTCGCTATTCTTATTAGCCTTTTACGTATAACGACTTTATTATAAGGCGCGACGAACTTAATTACCGCTTTTTTCCAAGCCGTTATACGAATTTTTTATGATTTAATTCTTATTAAGTACGAGCCTTTTTTCGACGACGTTAATATTAAAGGCCCGGTATCGAGATACGATAACCAGGAGGCTTTTCCGGGAATACGACGCTTTATCCTAGAGTATTTAAAGAATATCGACGCCGTTTTCTTAAACTTTAAATTAACCGGTACTATTACTAGCGCCGTTAAATCTACTTAGTATAAAGGTAGTACGGTAATCGTCGGATATTTATACGGTATAAACGATAGGAAGCCCTCGGAAGCGAAAATAATTAAGAACTTAAAATAAAAGTTATATAAGAATATAAACGAAGTAAGGTCTTTTATCGGTATTACGGTTTTCTTTAGGATATAGATCGATTATTACGCTATAGTCGTTAAATTTCTTTTAATATTAATACATAAAGAAATATACCTTATTTAAGGTATCGATTAATAATATATTATAAATTTACTTAAGATTATTCTTATTAACGTATCGGTATTAATTATTTTAAACTATATTATCGAATAATTAATCCGAGTAAAAGTCGACGTATAAAAAAATAGTTAATGCTACGTACTAGGTTAGGATAACGATAAAGGTAACTTTAAACCTTCGAAATACGAATTAGGGATCTAAAGAAAGGCGGAGTTAAATTACGACGCTACGAAACGAGAGTATCTAGGAGTCGTTAAGTCCTTACGACGGCTTCGAAACTACCTTTACGGCATTTATTTCGTACTTAAAACCGACGTTAAAGTATTAATCGCCTAGCTTAACGACGGATTCTCTAGTCTCTCGGGCGCTATCCTTACTAAATAAATAACTTATATTAAGATATTTAACTTTAATATTTAGTATATACCCGGTAAGAAATACTCCGCTACGGACGGTCTCTTACGTAAACCTAACGGCTTAAGCGACGACGACGACGATTAATAAGAAGGCGATATAAAAGACTTTATTAATATATAACTTAATATAATATACGTAAATATAGTCGTATTACTTAACGTCGTCGAATAATCTAGCGATAAAGCCCTACCGTTATAACCGCTAAAAAAATAATCGATAAAGTCGTAAGAAATAGTAACGTTTCTAACGCGATTTTAACTACCTAACCGATTAAAAAATAACCGATTAATAGGGTATTAAAAGCGATAAACCCGGTTTAAGAAGGAAGCGCTTAAATACGTCGTCTCGGAGGATATCCTATAGAAGAAGCCCGAGAAATATAAGGATATACGATAAATTATCGACTAAGAAAAATTACGTAAAGCTATAATTAAAAACTACTACGAGGATTTCGGCTATAAGGAACGTACTTCGACCTACGATCAGATAATTAAACTATATTATTAACGTAGTATATTCGAATACGTCGCCCGAGAAATTAAATCGTATCCTAAATACTAAAAAGAAAATAATACCCGAAAAGTAGACCCCGCTTTATATAACGAGCTTATTAACGTTCTTACCTACTTGGTAATAAACGTATAATATATACTAATAAATAATAAATTCATCGTAATAATCGAAGTACGAAACGAACTATCCGGTTTTCTCGAAGCCCGAGCCATTAGAAAAATAGATTCCAAGACGATCGCTAAGTTCCTCTAGGAGCAGATATTCCTATAGCACGGCGTACCCCTAATAATTAAATATAATAATAATTCCGAGAATAAAAAGGAGGTCCATAAAATAATAAAGCTAATCGATACTAGAATTAAAGTCGGTACTACCTATTCCCCGTAATCCTAAGATATAATCGAAGTTAGGCATAAAATAATTCGCGAAAGCCTTATAAAAGGTATAAACGATAATAATCGGAAATAAACGAACCTATTAAAAGTAATTATATAGGTAGATAAAACCTCGACGCGTTTATACGGAATATCGCTATACGAATTAATATATAAGCGTAAGGCTATTATCCCGATATAAACCGTTATCCTAACCTAACGTATTATAAATTAAAAGAATATCCCGGACCGAGAATCGCTTTTAACTATACGCATACGACTAATCGAAAGACGCTAGGAAAATATATTAGCCGTAGCTAAGGTTTTAGCGGCTAAACATAAAAAAGCTACCCGGTATTAGAACGAAAAGAACGCTTACCGGATACGAAAAGAGCCCTTAAAAACCGACGACCTCGTACTACTATACGATACGTTACGATATATAAATAAATCGATAGCCGTAAAACTAAAGTACTACTAAAAGAAACCGTACCTAATCGCCGAAGATCTAGGCTATAATCGTTATAAGCTTAAAAAACCGGATAAAGTTACGTTATTATACCTAGTTTTAAGCTATAAACTACGGAAATTCATCTAAGATACTAACGGGTTTAAGGAGCTAGAAAACCCGAAGGAAGACGAATAAACTATACGCCTACTACCGACTAAATATAAGGACTAGAAATCGATAACTACTAACGACCCCTAAGCTAAAGAAGGCCTAGAACTTATACCCTCGGTAATTAACGACGAAGAAAAAGAATGGTTAGCCCTAAACGATAAAGTACGAATTATAATAGAAATATTAAATAAAAAGCTTAAAGGATACGAAGTTATACCTAACGATAAACCCGGACTAAAGAAATCGACCCGACTTAATAAATAACCCTCCTACTATAATACGATAAAACTATAATACCCTAAAATGACCTACCTATACCGATCGAAGAGTAATAAAGCCTAAGAGCTTAATATATAATCGCTCTCCTAAGTAAGGAAGGAAAGAAGTTATTCCTATATGGTTATTAAACCGGCAGCCCATATACGAAATTAATACCCTAAATCATAACACTAATAAATACGCCCCTCCTATCTCTTATATTAAAAGAAAGCATATTTCTATAGATTATTAACGCCGATTAACGCGTTCCTATATATAAATAAATTATCCTTTACGTTTATCGTTAGGAATCCGGGATACTAACATCCTAGTATTACGTAATTATTACATTTTAATATAGGTATATTTTAGTATTTAAAGGAAAATCAAGGAAAGTAATTCATATTAATAAAAGTAAAAGAAAAACAAAAGAAAAGAAATACGCGTTTTAAAAATAAGCTAAACGTAACGTATACCCGCCGATTAATACCTCTCTTTTCTTCTTTATCCTCTTACCTTATCCTTTACTTATTAGTTACTAAGAAAATTAAAAACTTACTTACTTCCCGACCTTCGGAAAGTAACGATCTTCGAGTTTATTATAAATAATAACTCCTTCTTCGTTACTTATATCATAAGCGGGTATACGGCTTAACTTAGATCCTTTATTAGAAGGAAATTACGATCTATCCTCGCCCGTAAGTAAATAAACCGCTCGTTACGAAATTTATATCGTATCCCGTTAATAAAAAAGAGATAGACGCCGTAGGAATACCCGAAGATACGATCAAAGGCTAAGGATCAGTAGGAAAAGAAGGGCTATATACCCGCGTACTTAACGGTATCGGAAGAGGCGAGCCGGCGCTCGTAGTACCAATAGAATACCTCGTTAGGTACGTTATATTATTAAATAAATAAACTAACGACGTAACGAAGGTCCGTCGCTAACCGACGGAAATATTCGCTAACCGGGCCCTTATTATTAATCTTTATAAATAACGTCTAACGGCGAAAGAATTAAACGTAACGAACGAGGGATATAACGTAGCTCTAAAGGTAAGTAACCTCCTAAAAGTCCTTACTTATAATCTCCTATACGATATACCGGCCGGCCGCCGGCCTACCTAGAAAATAAAACTAAACGTTACGAATTATCTTATTATTAATTAATCTAACCTTCGATTAATAAATCCTATTAATATTAAAAGCTATATACCTAGCGCTATTAGTTTATTACCCGAATTCCCTCGATACCCCGTAGCTACCGGCCGATAATTACTTTCGGGCTTTAGTTTAACGGGCGGAAATACGGGATATACGGTACCTACTAAGGCTTAGGAATTAACCGATTAACGTCCCGGAATTCCTCGGTAAAAGATAACCGACGGAAAGATTCGTTAGGTTATTTATTTATTAGGTTTACCGGCGGCGGTATCGACTTAGCCCGTTAATACGTTACGGCCTTTTTCTTATCCTTCTTAGCCTTCTTAAACGCTCCGGCGATTTCCTCGTCGGTAATCCCTATAGCCTTAAGCTATTCGAATAGCTTAAGGGCGGACGCCCGGTCTAGTTTAAGGAGTTACTTCTAAATAATAAGGTTTATTATATATATATATAAGAAAAGAAGAGATAGGAACGACGAAATTATAAATCTAGAATTAAGAAAAATCGAAAAACGAATTAAAACAAAGATAAAGGACCTAAAGAAAGAAAGAAAGAAAGGAAATAAATCGGAACCGTAGAATAGCGAAAAATAAGAGGGGAAATCGGACGAAAACGAAAGAGTCGAATACGTTACCTAAGTCGTAAGTACCGTACTTAAGAGAGTCTCGATAATACCTACCTTAACCTACGTTTAATTACGAATCTACGAACGTACGTACTTATTACTTTACTAAGAGTATATAATAGGAAGCTATAAGGTAACGCGTTTCTTATTATAACTCTATACGTATATAGGGAAACGCGCTTTCCTAAAGCGTTAATCGTAAGGGTATATCTAATTATATCGTCGATACGTCTCCCTTCCTTCCTCTCTTTTTCCTCTTTAGGTATCTTATTCTAAAAACCCCCCCCCTATAATTATTATATTCCTATTAATTTCTAGCCTGCCTTTCTTATTATTAATTTAAATTCTTATTTTTACCTTTAATTTATTATCTTTTCCTTCCTTTCCTTAATTCTTTTTATTTATTTTTACGATATCTTCCCCCCGCTCCGCCAGAATTCCCCTCTTCTTCTCCCTCCTCTCCGTCCATAGAAACGTACGTCGCGCCGATCTAACCGACTTAATTAAACTCCTACGGGAGATTTACGGTAGTAAAGATAACTAAAGTAATATAAAGGAATACTAGCTTAGTACTTTAGATAATTACGATTCGGGGAAGGATCCGATCGAATTAGGATCCGATATAGCCTAAGCCCTCCGGCTATCCGTTAATCGACCCCGAATTATAAATTAATAGCTATAGGAATAAACGAAAGTAACCCTAGCTAACTCTTTCGTATACCTCGCCCGTTACGACTACCTTACTAACGAAGATATCCGCGCCTTTTATATTATAATTAACTACGACCTTAAAGGTAAAAAGGCGGCCTTCGAAATAAACCTATATTAAACGATAAGCTACCGATCGATAGGATCGTTTAACTTCCTAACCTGTTAATACCTCTTCGATAACCCTACCTTTACTTTAGTCTTTACGATCTATACGGATCTAATAAACCCCGAACGAGCTATTACCGATTCCTTAAAGTTTTCCTAAGCCTACTTCGCCGTAATATTATACTTTCCTAAGCCCCGGAAACTATTTAACTTTAATATAGTTAAGGACGGCGCCTTCGATCGGACGGTATACGCGTTCGGTTAGTTACGGCGAATATAGAAAAACGATAATCTCGAACTTAATATAACCCCTTAATTTACTTATTATATCGCGTTAATAAACTAATAAAATAGCTATAGTTATAGTTTTTAAAGCGGTATTCTATCGTATCTTATCTTTAAACGACCGATCGAAGTCGCGCGTTAGGCCTAAGAAAATAAGGGCCTTAATTCCTTTAATACTATAAGAAAATACGCCAAGGTAGTAAAGTAATTTTATAACGTTCGGGTTTTAAAGGAAGAAGTAGGTATCGTTAAGCGTTTCCGGTAAGCCGTAAATTATTAAAAGCGAATTAACCTTATTAACGTTATAATATCTATTTAAAGTACGCCGACCGGTAAGCCTCTTAACCGTAAATCCTCCGTTCGGTTTATCGCGTAAGCCGAGGTCCGTCGTTCCTCTATAGCCTTAATACCTAATCCCCCTTACTTTCTCGTATCGGCGGACGTAAACCTCCGTTATAATAACCTCGTTAAGGTTATAACGCGCCCCTTTCCTCCCCCCGGACTAGAAAGGATTAAGGCTTTCTAATCGGAGGAAACCTTTACGCCGTATAAATAAAGGGAAGATACCTAATTAACCCTCGGAACGCGCCCGTTCCCCTACTATTCCCTTAACTAAGAGGGCTAAAACGAAACTAAGAAAAAGGTAACCGAAATAAAGAAAGAGAACGCCGATCGGGCTAGATCGGTAAGAATAAACCGGGCTAAGTTAGCCGTAAAGTAATAAAAACATACCCTTATAATATTAAACGAAAAGCTAAAAACGCGACGGTAATAATTAAATAATAACCGGTAGAATAAAGTTTCGCGATAGTTTTTAAAGGAAAATATTAATCGGGATATACCGTACTATCCTTTTTAATTTAATTATTCCTTACGATATAATTAAATTAAGAAGGCTATAGTAATATAATAAAATATACCCTCTTAATATATTACGTAATACGTTACGATAGGCCTTATACCTATATAAAGTAACCATAGCTTCTGTAAATACGGAATATACTATACTTATTATTTAATTTATTACTTAATTAGATTACTATCTTTATTATTCTTACCTTAATTAAAGATTCGTTTTTACTATTAGATTCGGCGTTCTTCGATTAATATATTTATTTTAGTTATAGGCGCTTAAGTTACTTCGTCGTACCGTTATAGCCGAATAAATAACTTTTACGTTTTACCCCTTTTCTTCCTTTACCTCTTATACCTTCGGGCTAGCGACTATTATATCTCTACGACTAAGGGGTATAACTAAGATACGATAATTACATTAGATTCCTTACCTTTCGATTAATATAGCGATACTAGTTTTATCTATCTTAAACCATCGTACGTACTATAGTCTTCGATAGAATGTACTTTCGAGAGAATATATCCGGGTCTCCAGTATCGCGTACGCTCTGCTCCTCCTCAATAAGCGCTATTAATCGCTAGCGACGCTTCTTTCGTAAACGATCTAGAAACTAGAAAATCGTTATAAGGCTATATTATATCGCTCTTTAGAGGCTTAATAATATGAAAGGTGGCTTGCTAAGCTATAGTTTCGACGTCGATAACGAAAGCCAAACTCCTAGGATTAGAGCATATAGCTAAGAAAACGATATCTCTTAAGCGCTTCTTTAGGGATATTACCTTAGATCTAGGAGAGTTATAAACTATCTACAGCGATAACTAATAAACTATTAGATTAATCATAGAAAATAAGGAAAGAATTAATATAAGGCTTCGCTATATAGATATATAATACTTATAGCTCCGATAAAAGCGATAAAAGGACTCCTTCGAGGTACTTTATTTACCTATAGGATAAATACCGGCGGATAAACTAACTAAAGCTCTTCCTTGCTAATTATTCGAGTACTTTAGATCGTTACTTAACCTCTAAGATATAAGAGAAAAGATAACGACATTAAAGCTCTTAAATAATACGAAAGTAACGTAAGATTTTAGTTTAATTATAAAAAGAACTAACTTAAAATAATATACTTTATTCGAAAGCGACGTAAGGGTATTAATCTAAAAAGAATCTACGCGTAATAAGACTTCTCCCTTTAACGAAAGAGCTAACTTATATAATAAAGCTAGCATAATATTCTTAAAACTCCCGAAAACCTAACGACCTTAGAGCTACCGGCTCTAGTACCCTTTCTAAGGTTATATTTATTCTTTAGATTATTTAACCTAACCGGAGCTAAGGAACGGCTAGTTTTATTATTACTAAACCGCATATAATTATTCAAAACTTAATCTAGTAATATCGGGCTTAATAACGGCGGGGCTAGAGCTTTAAGCCGAAGTAGTTCTTCGTTTAATATTAACCTATAAGTTCTAACGGAAACGAATAAACTAACGAGGAGTACGAATAACTCGCTATCTAATAGATTAGGCTCGGGCGCGACTAATACGAATACGAGAGCTACGAAGGGAACGGATCGGAATTAAGACTTATTTACGTCTAATAAGAAAGCTATCGTCCTAAGCGAAAGTATCCGTAGTCGCCTATCCGCGTAACGATTCGGTAATAAAAGGTAATATAAGCTAACGCTATTACTCGGGATAATACTAATAAAGTAATTCTTTTATTTCCTCGCGAAAAGCGGTAGTTTAGAGTAATATAATTAAAAAAGCGATCTACGATAGAGAAAACTCGGAACTTATTACTTTAAAGTTAGGATTTATTATCTAAGCGGCGATAAGCCGCTAAGTAAGACGAATAACGCGAGGATAACTATAATTAATTAGCTTACGACGAAAGCTTATATAGCTTTAAGGAATACTTATAAAGCTACGTAAGAGTAATTACGCGAATAACGTAAGTAACGGTTAATAAATACTAAAGATTAGAAATACTTTCCCGTCGAACGACATTAAGTAGCGTTATTAATATACCGATAATAAGGAATATCATTACGTAAGCCGTATTCCTCGGTAATGACAGGAAATAACGAGGTTATATTATTATTAGCTCGGGTAGCTCGTCCGATTTCTTTAATCGTAAGCGAAGGTTCGGTAGCTTCTTAGAAGCTAAATCGTACGGGAAGCTCTCGAGGAAGGCGAGTAATTAAGGCAGAGCTTGGTTCGGTTAATTATCGGGTAGTAATAAGAATAACGATAAGAGCTAGCTCGAATTTAAGAACGTTACCTTTATTAATAGCTTACTTATTAGGCGCGAAAGTAAAGAACGGAATAATACTAGGGATAAAAGAAGAAATAGCCGTAGCGCTCGTACGATAACGCTTTTCTAGGCTCGGTATAGTATCGTTTATAATAAAGGAGCGACCGATAAGCCGTCCGGAGCTAGGAAGAGAAATAAGCCCGATAACTTTCGTCGAGCGAATAAGCGTCGGCGCGACCGCGGTAACGATAGCAGAAGAATCGTTTTCCCCGTCCCGAGCTTTACTAAGAACGGCCGGTATAAGTAAAGATAATTCTTTAGGTACTTTATATTTATTAATGGTTTCCTGAAAAGCCTTTAACTTAACGACGGCTTAGATACGCGAAATAAGAATAACCGACGGCTCTTATTCGGTTATAATAATAAACGCTTAATTAGATCTCGGGACGGCTCGAATAATTTCTACGAAGTCGCTTTTAAAGTCGCGTTCTATAGAGCTATCCGTAAACTTAATACCTCGAGGTATAAACTCGGAAGTATCGTTATTATTATCTAACTCTATAGCCCCTTACTTTCGAGTAATACGACGGACCTCCTACCTTCCTAGTTTCCGACGTACCTACTTTCTTTTAATATATAAAATACGTCGCTCTCGAACCTTACTTCTAGAGCTACTATCCTTACGAGTCCGCTTACGTATAGCGGTTTTAGGCTCCGGCTTAGCTAAGAAAGCTTGAGGGAGGAATGGAACGCGACGGAAAATACGTCGCTCGAGGATGCGAAGCTTTACGATATTTTATATTATAATAAAGCTACTATCCGTAATCTAGAATAAATAATTAATTATAAGCTTAGAGTAATCGTTATACGAAAGTTTATTTACGTATCGGTAAATAAACTATACTTTTTTATCACGGTAAAAAAAGAGGTTATTTATATTAATATTAAAAGGAGTATTCCTTATAATATTAATAGAGATATAGGTATTAATAGCGATATTTCGGGTAAAGCTACCTTAATAAGTAACGGAAACGTCTAGGAACGTATCTCTATTCTCTTAATTAACGCTAGGTATATTAATAGGAGTAATCTTAACGGCCGTTAAAGCATCCGAAATAACGGTAGCTCCTTTTATTATAATAGATTAAGTAATTAGCTCTATATACTCGGCCGAAGCTCGGTCGCGCGTAGTAATATTATAAGCTCGCTTCTTAACGAATATTTAAGCGTAGTTACGGAATTAATTTATTTTATCGCTTAATATCTTAACCGCGTTATCGATACTAATAAGAATCTCGTAAGAATTAAAACGGTCGGATATTCTATCGAGCGGTTAGCTTCTAACTACTTATACCCGTATTAATATTACTAAAGTGTAAGCTTATCTTACGCCTCGCGCTTATTATATTAATATATAACTTACGTTAATATACTACTATAAGCTTACTATAATAACAAACGATAGCAAGGAAATACCGTAATTAAGAAATAACTTACTTAAATAAAGTACGCGCGAATAAAGTAATATATAGGTTATATACGTAACCGAAAGCGATAGGGAATTAAAAATAAGCGTATCGGATTAGTTTTAGATATACCTTTATAGAAGAAAAGAGGAGAGGAAGAGAGCTACTACGAAAGAGTAGGAGAATTTTCTCTTATAGTATAGGAGCTCGAGTATAGGGAGGAGCGTTACCGGGTATTAACCTAGTAAAGCTACGAGAGGGTTCGCGTACGATAATAATAATATAAAGCGACGTAATGAAAGCCCTTACGAGCGTATAACGAATACGGTAGATATATTTAATTAAGAGCTATAATATATTTCTTTTATCGGGATATCGGTAAAAGTTAATATAATAGCTAATTAAAAGGATACTTTAAGCTATTAGGAGTATTATATAAAGGCGTAAGTAACTAAAGCGACGAAGGTATTACCCCGGAGAGCTAGCGAGGCGAGCGAGGCTCGAGCTAACCTAGGACTTTTATTAGGAGGATAGCTAAGCTACTTATCGCGAGTCCTTCGGCTAAGTTATTATTATTATTTAGCTAAGCTCGCTATCGCAAGCCTAGCTAGGGGGTATATTACGTAAAGAGCTACCTATATATGGCTTCCTATTCCTTCTCTAGTTACTCGCTTACCTAATATAGCTCCTAGCTCGCTTATGGAATATAGCTCGTAGCTCCCTATCGTCTATATATAGGTAGCTCGTATCTCTTTTATTTATCTCCTTCCTTTTTAAATAGTCAGTTAATTTACCTTCTTTTTCCCACCTTCTGTTACTCCTAAGAAGCAACCTTAGTACCCACGTAGCTCTCCCGATCTACGTATCAAGCTTTTAAATAATACGAAAGTAACGTAGGATTTTAATTTAACTATAAAAAAAACTAACTTAGAATAATATACTTTACTTGAAAGCGACGTAAGGGTATTAATCTAAAAAGAATCTACGTATAATAAAACTTTATTCTTTAACGAAAGAGTTAATTTATTTAATAAAGCTAGTATAATATTCTTAAAACTCCCGAAAACCTAACGACCTTTAAAGCTATCGGCTTTAATACCCTTTCTAAGATTATATTTATTCTTTAGATTACTTACCCTAGCTAAAGCTAAGGTACGGTTAGTTTTATTATTACTAAACCGTATATAATTATTTAAAGCTTAATCTAGTAATATTTAACATAATAATAACGGGAATAAAGCTCTAAGCCGAAGTAGCTCCTCGTTTAGTATTAACCTAGGAGCTTTAACGAAAATAAGTAAACCTACGAGGGGTATAAGTAGCTCGCTATCGAATACCTCTATTACGGGCGCGATTACTACGAATACGGGAGCTACGAAGAGGACGGGTTAGTATCGAAACCTATTTACGTCTAGTAAGAAAGCTATCATCTTAGGCGAGAATATCCGTAGTCGCTTATTTACGTAGCGATTCGGTAGTAAGCGGTAATATAAGCTAACGTTATTACTTAAGATAATATTAACGAAGTAGCTCCTTTATTTTCTCGCGAAGAACGGTAGTTTAGAATAATATAATTAAAAGAACGATTTACGTTAAAGGAAGCTCGGAACTTACTACCTTAAAGTTAAAGTTTATTATTTAAGCGGCGACGAGCCGTTAAATAGGACGTATAACGTAAGGGTAATTATAATTAATTAACTTAAAACGAAAGGTTATATAATTCCTAGGGATACTTATAAAGCTACGTAAGAATAGCTATACGAATAACTTAAATAACGGTTAATAAAAGTTAGAAATTAGAAATATTCGCCCGTCGAACGATATTAGGTAGCGCCGTTAATATACTAATAATAAGGGATATTATTACGCGGGTCGTATTCCTCGGTAATAACGAGAAATAGCGAGGCTATATTATTATTAGCTCGGGTAACTCTTCCGATTCTTTTAAACGTAAGCGATAATTCGATAGCTTCCTAGGAGTTAGATCGTATTAAAAGCTCTCGAAAAACGTAAGTAACCGGGATAAAACTCGGTTCGGCTAACTATCGGGTAATAATAAGAATAAGAATAAGAGCTAGCTCGAATTTAAAAGCATTACCTTTATTAAAAACTTACTTTTTAAGCGCGAATATAAAAAACGGAACCGAGTTAAGAACGAGAATAAAAACAGCAGTAGCGTTAACGCGATAGCGCTTTCCTAAACTCGGTATAATATCGTTAATAATAAACGAACGATTATTAAGTTATTCGTAACTTAAAAAAATAAAAGGACCGCCGGCTTTTATTAAGCGAATAAACGTCGGCGCGACGGCGGTAATAATAATAAGGAAATTATCCTTTCCGCTCGGAACTTCCGTAAGAATACTTAGTATATATAGAGATAGCTTTATAAGTACTCGGTATTTACCGATAATTTCCTTAGGAGCTATTAATACGGCGCCGGCTTAGGCTTTCGAAATAAGAGCGATTACGGGTTCTTATTCGACTATAATAATAAGCGCCTAGCGGGATCCCGGAATAGCTCGAATAATTACCTTTAAGTCGCTTCCGGAATCGCTTTCTATAAAGCTATCCGTAGTCTCTACGTCCCGAGGTATAAACTCGGAAGTATTACTATTATTATCTAGCTCTATAACTCCTTACTCGCGAGTAACGCGACGGACCTCCTTTCGCTTTAGATCTTTACGTACTTATTCCCGTTTAATATAACGAACTCGTTACTTACGATCCTTACCTCTAAAGCTACTTTCCTTACGAGCCCGCTTATAAGTTCCGGCCTTAGGTTCTTATTTAACGAGAAAAGCTCTAGAGAGTAATAAAACGCGTCGGATTATACAACGTTCGAGGGAACGAAGTTCCGTAATATTTTATACCATAACTAAACCTCGGTCGAAAATCTAAAGTAAATAATTAATTAAAGGCTTGTAATTTATAATAACTTAAATATAAGAATTAATTTATATATCGGTAAATAAATTACTCTTTCTTATCGCGGTATATAAAAAGATTATTAATACCGGCGTTAAAAGGGGAACTACCTATAATAACTACTAAGATATATATATTAACCGCGATATCGTAAGTAGAGTTATCTAAGCGAGCGATAGTAACGTCGAGAAACGTATTACGTTATTCCTCGGTAACGCTAAGTATAATAATAAAAGTAGCTTTAGCGATACCTAAAGTACTCGAAATAATAATAGCTCCTTTTATAATAATAAATTAAGCGATTAGTTTTACGTACTCGGCCGAAGCTCGGTCGCGCGTAGTAATATCGTAAGCTCGTTCCTCGACGAATATTTAGGCGTAATTACGGAATTAATTTATTCTATCGCTTAATATCTTAGCCGCGCTATCGATACTAATAAGGATCTCGTAAGAACCGGAACGGTCGGATATCTTATCGAACTATTAGCGTTTAATTACTTATACCCGTATTGATATTATAAGAACGTAAGCTTATCTTACGCCTTACGCCTATTATATTAATATATAGCTTACGTTAATAACCTATTATAAGTTCGTTACGAGAGCGAGCGGTAGTAAGGAAGTACTATAATTAAAAGAATACTTACTTAAATAAAGCGCGAACTAATGAAGTAATATATAAGTTATATTCGTAATCGAGAGTAATAAGAAATTAAAAAGAAGCGTATTTAATTAGCTTTAGATATGCCTCCATAGAAGAAAAGAAAAGAAGGAGAAAGCTATTACGAAAGGGTAGGAGAATTTTCTCTTATAATATAGGAACTCGAGTATAGGGAGGAGCGTTACCGGGTATTAACTTAGTAAAGCTACGAAAGGATTTACGTACGATAATAATAATATAAAGCGACGTGATAAGAGCCCTTATATACGTATAATAAATACAGTAAATATACTTAATTAAGAGCTACGATATATCTCTTTTATTAGAATATTAAGAAAAGCTAATATAGTAGTTAATTAAGAGGATACTTTAAGTTATTAAGAGTATTATACGGAGGCGTAAGTAACTAAAGCGACGAATATACTACCCCGGAAAGCCGGCGAAGCGAGTAAGGCTCGAGTTAATCTAGGACTTTTATTAAGAGAATAGCTAAGCTAACTATCGCAAGCTATTCGGCTAAGTTATTATTATTATTTAACTAAGCTCGCTATCGCGAGCCTAGCTAGAGGGTATATTATATAGAGAGCTACCTATATATGGCTCCCTACTTCTTCTCTAGTTACTTACTTACCTAACATAGCTTCTAGCTCGCTTATATAACATAGCTCGTAGCCCCTTATTATCTATATATAAATAGCTCGTATCTCCTTTATTTATCTCCTTCCTTCTTAGATAGTTAGTTAATTTACCTTCTTCTTCCTACCTTTCGTTACTCCTAAGAAGCAACATTAGTACCTACGTAGCTCTCCTAATCTACGTAATATATATCATTATTAACGATATACCCTTTAATAATAAGGATATGCTCTGTTATTATAAGTAAATACTCGGGTATTGAAGTAGTTTTTTAATAACAAATAAATATTTAAAAAAGGTATATTTAATTAATTAAGCATTACTTTATATATAAATATATATTTATCGGGGACTCTAACTTAAGGACTTATTAAAGTATATAAAAAAAACGTTTAGTAAAATTTAGGTTAAGGAGGATACGTAATAAAAACTATAGAAACTACGGTAAATAAAAGAAAACATTAGAAATATAAACGTATAATATTATATAACCTTACTAAAAGGCTTTTGCAAAAATTATTTTTAAAAGTAATGTAAGTAACGTAAGATATCTATTAGTTATATAAGAAGGAATTATTTAAAAACTTTCTAATACAATTTAGCTTTTTAAATTATTCTTTTATTTTAACTATTAATTATTTTATAAAATATTATTTATATTTATATTTATATTTATATTTATATTTATATTTATATTTATATTTATATTTATATTTATATTTATATTTATATTTATATTTATATTTATATTTATATTTATATTTATATTTATATTTAAATTTATATTTATATTTATATTTGTATTTTATTATATCATTAGGTTTTATTTAATTTTAAAGCTTTCATTTATAAGCTTGAAGTAATTATATTAAAACGTATATTTTATTTAAAAGACTGAATTATTTAATTAATTTATAATTATAAAAAAGTATAACGTATAATATTAATTATTTACGTATATCGTTAATCGGCATCGTATATTACGTAACGTAAAACCTAAGCGTAGAGCGTATAAGAACGTAGGTATAAACGTTATAAACGTAGGCATGTGGCTTTGTATGGTAGAGTAGGGTAGCTTACGTAAAAATACCCGTTTTGTAAACTTTTACACTGTAACGCAGGTTTGATCTTATTATATTAGATGAATAAATGAGATACAAGCTACCTATATATAGATAGTAGAGAGCTGCGAGCTATATTATGTAAGCGAGCTGAGAGCTAGGTTATGTAAGCGAGCTGAGAGCTAGGTTATGTAAGCAAGTAACCAGAGAAGAAGTAGGGAGCTATGTATAGGTGGCTTTCCATGTAATAAAAGATTATATACTATAATTTACGACTAAATTACTCGTGCGAAGGAATAGACGCAAAAGGAGGTAAGTTCCATATTATGAATTCCTACGCAGCTTATGTATATTAAAATGCTCGTTGTCGCCGAAGTAAAGATGGTTAAGGGGGTTTAGCTATATTCGACTAGTAATTTTCGCAATTTTACGTCGTTATTTGAACTGAGTTTGGGATAATCCTCTTGGGTCGGGTAAGCCATCTTTAGCTCTTATTATAAGTGAGACCCCCTAATATGTTACTAGCCACCAGGCGTACTTCCCATGATTCAGCATACATTATGTTATATATCTTCCTGTGTACGGCAGTGAGCGCTCATATTGGTATTTAAGGAATTTACGGCCTCGCGTAGCGGCTATCTATCCGTCCCAGACTAAGCGGATACAAACGACCTCGTTCCAACCGCCGTAGTTTTGCATGCCGACCTAGGCCTTAAATACCGAGGCTCTTCAGGCAAATCCACAGGGCCACGGGCACGATAACGTTGTCATTACCGCCAGTTAAGACCGCCTCCGTGAGGCTGGCGGTGACAGCGCAGACTCCCATCTTCGGGGCCGCCGCCACCGGCGCATCAGAGACGCCGTTCGATGGCGGCCACCCTCCGATATGTAGCCAAACTCGCGCCACGGCCAAACCCAAGAAGACTGCGCATGCGAAGGCTATGCTGCCTTCTAGACTCTTGCCACCACCCCATAGCCATTTGCGCCTCCCGTAGCGCCTTCCAATTAACGAGGCGGCTGCATCACCCAGTCCAACACATATAACACCAGATACCATTCCGACTTCCCTCGTGGGTACGTCCCAGCCCTCGAGACAGCCGACGCCAGTGCGTGGGATCGAGCCCAACGATAACCATAGCGGAATGGCGCACCCGATAAGGAGAAAGATATGCGAGATGACGACCGGGCCGCGGAGGTCTCGCCCGTCAACGTAAGGGGCAAGGAAAGAGGCCAGCGGCTTCGATACCGGTGGAAGCTGGCTCGCTCGAAGTAGGTCTAGGAGAAGAAAGAAGGCGAGTGCACCAGATAACGCCAAGGCCGCGAACGCCGGATCTATGTAAGTTGCTGGTAAAAACATGGCTACCATCATAAAATGGAACACCTTTCGCCGGGTGTCCACTTCATAAATCTGTGATAGCTGGAAGACGACTATCAGCCCAGTGACAATGATGCTGAGGAAATATCCACTCAGAGCAAGGCGAGTATTTGCCTCGCCAAGGTACAATCGGCGAAGATGGTCGACCCAACCCGTTCCACGTAAGTATCCTGGCTCGACCGGCCTCGAAGGGAGGCATATCCATCCCTCCAGGTTACGACTTACAACCTCCCACCGAAACCACTGCAAGTCGCCCAACAGATAGCCCAGTGCCCATCCTATGGGTTCACGGCCATGGAGCGCTTCATCCATGATCGCCCGTTTGACACCGATAAAAGGGATTGGGAGTAGGACAGCCCCGGCAACGCAGGTGTAAACGTACAAAGCATAAGACCATTTTCGGGCCGCCGCTTGCTTCTGCGTGAGCGAGAAGAACACCCGGACAGAATCGGGAGTGGTTCGCCTCCTTCGGCCAGATGGAGTATGCGTATAGGATTTGGGCGGTGCCTTTGTTACACCGAGCAGGGTATGCCGCTGGGATGATTTAAGGGTCTTTGTGGTGGCAGCGTCGCGAGTACCGCTGGCATTAATATTACCAGATCCGCCCAACGTAGTTATCTCGAGGTCGTCACTCTGCTGAAGATCATCAATCGGGGCGCACGCTCTGCCAGGCGAACCGTCCGCCGGGGTATAGCGCAAACCACGCTCCTTCTTCTTCCACGGTAGAGCGGCGGAGAATAGTGCGGAAGTTGCTTTCAGCGATCCCGGCGTCCTCTTGAAACGCCACTTGGGGACACGGGCTAAAGAGATCCCCCAATTGATGACCTGGCTACAGGAAACGAGGATGTCAAGGCCCCCAACCCAAAGCAACGAGTTTAGAATGATGGCCTGCGGAGAGGAGGAAAAGAGCATCAGGTTAATGAGGGAGATAGAGAGCAGCTGGAGCTCCGCGGTGAGGAGACTGGTTGTAGTCAATGTACGCAGCACCGAGCAAAGACTATGGTGAAGCGGGTAGAGGAGCATCGTGGTTTCGAGCGAGATATTGGTCCGAGAGCTCTCCCCACCACCGAGATCAGCGCGCCCGAAGATGGGCTGGCGAGATCCTGTATCCACGAGTAACGGCGTGCATGACAGCGCCCAATGCAACGGGTCGCACCCTCCATCGTCAAGTGTAATAGTGGGAACCAAACTCGGCGGCAAGGAGCAGATGGTGAGTATTATGTTTGGTAGGAACACTGCCTCATTATCGACCGCGAGAAGTAGGGAGACAAGCATGGTGATTGCCGGTGGATAGAGGAGCGGTGCTGTATCGAAGGATACTGGTATCGATACAGCTATCTTCCTCGTAGGCGTTCGATGCCAGTATGCCCACATCACAAGACGTAAGGGGTAAAGTAGCACCAAAACGGCGTAGACTCCTCCGCAGACGCAGAGCTCTACACCTAGGATCAGCAACTCAATTTGGACAGCTCGGGTATAGAGGCCCACCTCGGTGCCGCCTACGTATCATGAGCTGGGCACGGATATTGTCGTGGACGGTAAGGCCGAGGAACCCAACAACGAGCAATTCTATCACGCGGCGAATAATCTCCTTCCTCCGGCGCAGCGTGTCGGGGCCTCGTAACTTGGGACCCGAATGTGCCTCTCTTGTCGGGTTCAACGGGAGTCTTTGCCCTTCTTCCTCCAGAATAGCGGGTGATGGTAGCGGGGTGGAGGCACCCGAGACCACTTCATTGCGCCCTCGCAAGCCTTTGTGCAACCTTCTAGGAGCAGGTAAGCCTCGGAGGAAGTGTTCATCGTCAGCCTCGGTGCCGCTATCACTGCTTGGAGTAACTTCTCTAGAGGCACCGTGAGCCGCTAGTCTGGCGTTGTGGTGGTTGTCCAACGATCCGTACAGGTGGGAGGATGGATCCAACAGCTGCGAACTGGGACGATGGTAGGGGTGTGGGGATCGCGAGAACAGTCTCAGGGCATTTTGTCCAGACGTGTGAAGGTGCTCAGGCATTATCAAGACCCGGTGGCCGAAAAGGATACTGGACGAGCAAGAAAATCGAAAACATGCAATCTCGCCCAAGTGTCTTCCTAGCCTGGTGCGTTAGTAGTGTGAGGGAACAAGTAAATACCTGTGTTAATAGTAAGTAGTAATAATAATACTAATAAGAAATATAAATACTGATAGCTATAAAATAAATTAAGTATTAATGAAGTAAAACGCCCTATAAGCTTTAAATATATAATAATAGTATTATTTTTAATTTATATAAATATTATATAGTAATTAGCTTAATATAAATAATAGATGCTATATATAAAATTATTTAATACAACTGCCGGAGGCTGTTTACGTAATACGTAGTACCGACAGGATCCTAGGTACCTGTCCAGCACTAAACAAGAATGTAGACCCGTTTCTGTCCTATACTTTCGTATTAACCCCGCTTATACGGATTCGGCTAGCTGCGCCTACCTTTCGAGGTACCCCTCTAGGTAGGTGTACCTACCACGTATGTACACAATTATAGTGCACTTTTTAGTGCCCCCCCCTGTTTCGGCATGCGTGGCCGCAAACTAGTATAGGTACATACATCAGATCCCAAAGGTACACACACCTAGGTCGGCAAGGAGACTCTGACAGAGCAGGGTTTACAATAGCCAACCTAAGCGCCCTTTGCAGAGGGATTCCCGACGCCCTTGCCAGCATGTTTTGGATAAATACAAAGGCTCAAATCTCTATACACGGCACAAGTATCTCGAAAATCGATTAACTACTTTGTTTTTACAGTTAGGTATTTATACTTATATATATCTTGTATAGTTACCTGTTTATATATACTATATATACCTATATATAAATGTACGTACTTAATAAAAACTCTATTATAGGCGCGTAAGTACCTAATCTGTTACGTATAGTTATAGGATAAGCCTTACCCTAGCGAGGGCTAATCGGGAGATAAAAGGTACGTAAACGGCTCTAAAAGGCTACGTAAATAGCTATAATTCCATTAACTATTTACCTTTTTTTTAGATACCTATATAATAATACCTCATCCGGTTTCGTAAGCTTATAACTACGTTATTTTACTATTATTCATTTATCTATACTACTGAGAGAATTAAGTAATGAGGTTTCGATAAATAAGCAGCCTAAGATAACTATATAATTATGATTTAATAATAGTATTACGTAGGCATGCGCCCCTAGTAGGAATCACCTAGCTTACCTAAGCTAGTTAAGTACTTCTATATGTACCTATAGATTGTTTTATATTCTTTAGTAGCTTTCCTTCTTTTCTAGTTAGTTAATATATACCTTCTTATCTATATTCTATTACTTCCTTTATGCGTAACCTAGTAAGCTATACATAGCTCTCGCTAGCTACGTAATAATTATAAGCCCGGGGTACTTTTAAGGAGCTATTATTACTTAGATTATTCTAGCGTAAGTAAATAACGTATATTTATTTATTTCTTAGATCTTACGATTATTTTCCCTTTTTATTTCTATACCGGTACTTTGCTTTCATATCTATTATTAAATAATTACTTACTTATTCGCTATAACAACTAATACGTCCGAATTCTTTTTAGATAAGATTTTAATTAACGTTTACTTACGAGCTTACGATAAGTAGCTACGTTAGTTCTTTATGCTTAAGTCGATAGTTATTTAATTCGGTATTTAGAAGGACGTTAATCTAGATGGAGTTAAGTTTAACCTTAGTCGAATCGTGGTAGGTATTCTTAAGGAGTATATTACTTAAGAGAACGCTTTTCTTAAAGAAAACTATAAGAAAGTAGTTCACGAATAAGTATCGATCGTAACCGAAGACCGAGGAGATTAATTAGTAAGGCTTCAGGCCCGAACTCGAGAGTAATAAATAACTTCGTATAATAAATTCATTTCCTAATAAATAATAATCGAGGCTTAGGTTATAGCTATTAATAAGTAGTATAAGGGTTTTTATGGCTAGAATTTTGCATTTATCTTTATAAGCTTTCTTAAAGTGGTTAATATAGAGATTTAGTTCCTAGACCTTAACCCGATTATCTAAAACCTCGTAAAGATCTTCCGTAAGTAAATCGCTTCTACTGAAGCCGTTATTAAGACGTTCGTTAGGTGAGAATACCGTAAGGTATTCTAAAGAGTAAAGGCAGGTACCTATAAAACCGAGTAATTTTACGCTACGTAGTAATATACCTTCCTTTATACTCGCGTTTATTATATTAGTAAAATTAAGAGCGTTATAGCAGTAAAAGATTTTCTCGAAATAATTAAGGCTAAGAATATAATCGAGTAGGCTATTCGAGTATTAATTGCTCTTACGGAAGTTAATAAACTCGGCGAATAATTAGAGACCCTTAAGTAACTAGGTATCGTATTTAGCGCTTTCGCTACCGAGAATAAATAAAAAGGTAAATTTAGTTATAGAAATTTCGTAATAACTTACTAAGGTCCGATATTAAGAGCGAAATTAAGTAATGATAGCAGCTAAGGAAAAGTAACGAGTTACGAATGCCCTTATAAGTTTAAAGGTAAACTATATATATAGCTAGCTCGCTCTTATAGAATCCTTTAAAAGTCCGTTACTAGTTACATTATACGCTACCTAAAAAATATCCCGATTAATATCATATAAAGATTAAGGCTAGATACGAATTACTTAAGTACGTTAAGCTCTGAAATAAGATTAACCGCTAAGGGTAGGACGTTTCCATAAATAATATACCTAATATTCGCTCCGGGAACGGGAGAGGAAATAACGCTACTACCTAATTAATTAATATTAACGCTATAATTATTAATTTACGTATTATATACCTATCTATCTAATTTAAGATCTACTTTATAATAGATTTAGTCTAATACTTATTATCCGAAAGTACCATCTTCGATAATTACAGAGCTATTTATTTTATTAATAATCGTAACCTTTTAATAAAGGGGTCGTTCGTTCCCGCTAGAAACGGATAAACGGTCGAAGCTAATACTACTGAGGAGGAGCAGAGCGTACGCGATACTAAAGACCCGGATATGTTTACTCGAAAGTATACTCTATCGAAGACTATAGCTCGTACGATAGTCTAAGATAAATGAAACTAATACCGCTATATTAATCGAGAGATAAGAAATCTAATGTAGTTATCGTATCTTAGCTATGCCTCTTAGTCGTAAAGATATAATAGTCGCTAGCCCGAAGGTATAAGAGGTAAGGAAAGAAAAGAAGTAAAACGTAAAAGTTACTTATTCGGCTATAGCGGTACGACGAAGTAACTAAAGCGCTTATAACTAAAATAAATATACTAATCGGAGAACGATAAATCTAATAATAAAAACGAATCTTTAATTAAGGTAAAAATAATAAAGATAGTAATTTAGTTAGGTAATAAATTAAATAATAAGTATCGTATATCCCGTACTTACGGAAGCTATAGTTACTCTATATAAATATAAGGCTTATCGTAACGTATTACGTAATATATTAAAAGGATATGTCTTACCGTATTACTATAGCCTTTTTAATCTAATTATACCGTAAGGAATAATTAAACTAAAAAGGATAGTACGGTATATCTTAATTAATATTTTCCCTTAAAAACTACTACGAATCTTTATTTTACCGGTTATTATTTAATTATTATCGTCGTACCTTTAACTTCTCGTTTAATATCATAAGGAGGCCCTTTTATTATTTTACGGTTAACTTAGCCCGGTTTATCCTTACCGATCTAGCCCGATCGGCGTTCTCCTTCTTTATTTCGGCTATCTTTTTCTTAGTTTCGTCCTAGCTCTCTTAATTAAGGGGATAATAAAGGAACGGGCGCGTCTCGAAGGTTAATTAGGTATCTTTCCTTTATTTATACGATATAGAGGTCTCCTCCGATTAAAAAGCTCTAATCTTTTCTAGGCCGGAAGAAAGAAAGGAGCGCGTTATAACCTTAGCGAGGTTATCGTAACGGAAGTTTACGTCCGTTAATACGAGGAAGTAAGGGAAATTAAATACTAAGGCTATAAAGAAATAACGGACTTCGGTTTATACGATAAACTAAACGGAGGATTTACGGCTAAGGGGCTCGTCGATCGGTATATTTTAAGCGGATATTATAACGTTAATAAGGTTAATTCGCTTTTAATAATTTACGGCTTACCGGAGACGCTTAACGATACCTACTTCCTCCTTTAAAACTCGAACGTTATAAAATTACTTTATTACTTCGGCGTATTTTCTTATAGTATTAAAGGAATTAAGCCCCTTATTTTCTTAGGTTTAGCGGGCGACCTCGATCGGTCGTTTAAAGATAAGATACGGTATAATACCGCTTTAAAAACCGTAACTAAAGCTATCTTATTAATTTATTAACGCGACGTAATAAGTAAACTAAAGGGTTATATTAAGCTCGAGATTACCGTTTTCCTATACTCGCCGTAGCTAGCCGAACGCGTACGCCGCCCGATCGAAGGCGCCGTCCTTAACTATATTAAAGCTAAATAATTTCCGGGGCTTAAGAAGGTATAATATTACGGCGAAGTAAGCTTAGAAGAACTTTAAGGAGTCGGTAATAATTCGTTTAGGATTTATTAGATCCGTATAAATCGTAAAAACTAAAGTAAAGGTAAGGTTATCGAAAAGGTATTAACGGGTTAGAAAGTTAAACGATTCTACCGATCGGTAGCCTATCGTTTAGTACGGGTTTACTTCGAAGGCCGCCTTTCTACCTTTAAGGTCGTAATTAATTATGGTATAAAAGGCGCGGATATCTTCGTTAATAAAGTAGTCGTAACGGACGAGGTATACGAAAGAATTAATTAAGGCTATCTTTGTTTATTCCTATAGCTATTAGTTTATAGTTTAAGGTCGATTAACGGATAACCGGAAGGCCTAAGCTATATCGGATCTTAATTCGATCGGATTTCTTCCCGAATCGTAATTATCTAAAGTATTAAGCTAATATTTCTTTATATTACTTTAGTTATCTTTACTACTATAAATCTTCCGTAAGAGTTTTATTAAGTCGGCTAGATCGATACGACGTACGTTTCTATGGACGGAAGAAAGGAAAAAGGAGGGAGGGATTCCGGCGAAACGGGGGAAAGATATAATAAAAATAAAAATAAGAATTAAGAAAAGAAAGAGAAAAGATAATAAATTAAAGGTAAAAATAAGAATTTAAATTAATAATAAAAAAAGTAAGCTAGAGATTAATAAGAATATAATAATTATAGGGGAAGGGTTTTCGAAATGGAATACCTAAAGAGGAAAAAGAGAGGGAGGAAGGGAAACGTATTAACGATATAATTAGATATACCTTTACGGCTAACGCTTTAGGAAAGCGCGTTCCCTTAAATACGTATAGAGCTATAATAGGAAACGCGTTAGCTTATAACTTCTTATTATATACTCTTAATAAAGTAATAAATACGTACGTTCGTAAACTTGTAATTAAACGTAGGCTAGGGTAGGTATTATCGAAACTCTCCTAAGTACGGTACTTACGACTTAAGTAACGTATTCGATTCTCTCGTTCTCGTCCGGCCTTTCCTTTTATTTTTCGTTATTCTACGGTTCTGATTTATTTCTTTTCTTCCTCTCCTTAGGTCCTCTATCTTCGTTTTAATTCGTTTTTCGACTTTTCTTAATTCTAGATTTATAATTTCGTCGTCCTTATTTCTCTTTTTCTTATATATATATATATATAATAGACCTTATTATTTAAAAGTAACTCCTTAAATTAAATCGAGCGTCCGTCTTTAAGTTACTCGAATAATTTAAGGCTACGGGAATTACCGACGAGGAAATCGCCGGGGCGTTTAAAAAGACTAAGGAGGATAAGAAAAAGGCCGTAACGTATTAGCGGGTTAAGTCGATACCGCCGCCCGTAAATTTAATAAATAAATAGCTTAACGAATCCTTCCGCCGGCTACCTTATATCGAGGAGTTCCGGGACGCTAATCGTTTAATCCCTAAGCCTTAGTAAGTATCGTATACCCCGTACTCCCGCCCGTTAAACTAAAGCCCGAAAGTAATTATCGGCCGGTAGCTCCGAGGTATCGAGGAAATTCGGATAATAAACTAATAACGCTAAATATATAGCTCTTAATATTAATAAGATTTATTAATCGAAGGTTATATTAACTAATGGTAAAATAATTCGTAACGTCCGGTTCTATTTTCTAAATAAGCCGACGGCCGGCCGGTATATTACGTAGGAGATTCTAAGTAAGGATTTTTAAAAGGTTACCTACCTCTAGAGCTACGTTATATCCCTCGCTTATTACGTCTAGTTTTCTCGCTATCGGACGTTATTTATAAAGATTAATAATAAGGACCTAGTATAGTGGTACGGTAAGACATACCCTCTTAATGCATTACGTAATACGTTACGATAGGCCTTATACCTATATAGAGTAATCATAGCTCCCGTAAGTATAGGATATGCCATGCTTATTATTTAATTTATTACCTAGCTAGATTACTATCTTTATTATTTTTACCTTAATTAAAGATTCGTTTTTACTATTAGATTCGTAGTTCTCCGATTAGTATATCTATTCTAGTTATAGGCGCTTAAGTTACTTCGTCGTACCGCTATAACCGAATAAGTAACTTTTACGTTTTACCCCTTTTCTCCCCTTACCTCTTATACCTTCGGGGTAGCGACTACTATATCTTTACGACCAAGGGGCATAGCTAAAATACGATAACAATATCGGATTCCTTATCTCTCGATTAGTATAGCGATATTGATTTTATTTACCTTAGACCATCGTACGTATTATAATCTTCGATAGAATATATTTTCGAATAAACCTATCCGGGTCTTTAATATCGCGTACGCTTTACTCCTCTTTAATAGCGACTACCTTATAACTTTTTCGATCCCTTAACCTTTAGTTTACAGAGTTTTTATTACGCTATTAGGATTTAAAGGATACCGATCGCCGTCGGCGCCGCTATTTAACCCGCGAAGTAATCCGCGTTTTACGTTAAATAAAGTATCCCGCCTTATGGTTATTTATTTACTATAAGGAGATACGTATAAGCCCGGGAATCTTTATTACGATATTATAGCCGCTAGGATATTACCTAACCCTTAATACTTATAACGTTATTAAGCTATCGATATTATGATATAATACGACGATTAAACCGCGTTTATACCGATCGGGATATCCCTCGTATGGTTATTTATTTACTATATAGAGGAACCCGTAAAACCCAGGAGAACTTTCGTCGTAATACTACCGCTACTAGGGATAATACTTAGCCCTCGATACTAACCGCTCCCTCGAACTACTAATAATATAGTATATCTTACGCGAATAAATAGCGCTTTTAACGATTAAGGTAGTCCCGTTATAATTACCTATCTACTATATAAAGGACGTACGAACGCCTTAGCATAAATTACGATAACTTATACGACCCGCTACTCCTTTATTAATACTAAGGGCGGATAAAGGCTAATAATAATTATACCCTAACCGATCTTACGATAGCTTCTTTTTCCTTCTAAACCTATTAATCGATATAAATTAAATATATAAATATTAATAACTTATTATACTAAAGGTATTTTAAGATACCTAAACGTAGCGATTCGACGATATAATATACGATATAATATAGATATTTATATTAATAATATAGATAGGAATTAATAAATTAATAACTATTAATTACCGATAGTTTTAAAGAGAATTAAGAATTAATATTAATAAAACTACGTAGATATAAAGGATTAAGGAAACGGAATTAAAGTCGAGCTAATAGGTATACCTATATATAAGCTAGCCCTATATTACTAATTAATAACTAATATAGCGAGAAGTATTAACATATGCGTAAAACGACGCTTAGCGGTAATACCGTTAATATTATTAAATAGCCTCCGTTAGATCGAAACCGGCTGATGGCTATAATCGGTATCGTATCTAGCGCGATTCTTTACTCGGGATTTATCCCTTATACGTATTATCTTAACGAAGGTTATACGTTAGAAGTTCTAAACCTTAATAAGAAGAATTATCGTCGATTTATTTATAATAATTAAACTATTAATCTAGGGAATATATATCGTACTTTAATTAAGCGTTAGCCGATTAAAGAAGCTCGTATAATACCCGGACCTTATCGATCGGGATAATATAATAAATAATAATATACCTATACTAAAGGAAAAGTATTAAGATATAAATAATAACTATCTTACCTTTATCCTTATGTTAAATAATAAGACCCTTATTACCTTTCTTTTTATTTTATACCTCGTACCGTTAAATTAAACGGAGTTTATAGCTAGGAAACGGAATAAATCGCTATCGGAACCTAAAGTAATAAAGATTAAACTATTAATAAAAACCTTAAGAGTCGATACTAGCTTTCCGCCTTTATATCCGCCCGAAGAAGAGAAGGACGACGATAAAACTCCTACTTAACTACCCCTTACCCGCGGCTTTATACTTATCCCGTTAATTCCTATGGCATTATTTTAAAATAATAATAACGAGGCCTTTAATAGCTAGAATATACCGGTAACTACCCCGATTATCGTAATATTAGTCATTAGATTTCCTAACCTTATTAATTACCTTAAGCTTAAGTTTAATAAATATAACGTAACCTAATAACTAAAAAAGGTAAATCGATTATTTAACCGTTACCGTATAAGCGACGACGATAAAATTAAGGAAATCGGCGTATAGATTACGACTAAAATTATTAAGGAGCGTATTAACGACGTTACGAAGGATTAAACGATCTAAAGAGTTATCGTTATAGTTCTAAAGTACCGTTTTAGGATTCCCGATAAACTAGGTTAAGCTAACGTTAAACGTAAATTCGTATAGGTAGAACGAGGTAACGTAATTTACGATCCTAAGGCGATCTTTACGTATCTTATAAACTATAAACGTATTTCTAAGCTCGTAAACGATAACGGAAAGCTTCCCTAGAAAGTAGGATACCTAACCGATAAACTCCGGATATCCTTAATTATAAAGTTCTATAAAACGGAAGATTATAACTATAATAAGATCGGAGATATCGACTACCGGATTCTTTATATTTAACTTTATAAGTAAGCGGAACGTCGTATAATAATATAAATTACCGATAAGTCCTAAGCCGAAGAACGACGATAATAAAAAATAGTAACTTTCGAAGAACCCGAGAAGCTTATAATGTAAATAGTTTAACGATTAACGACTCTTAACCTTTAGATGCCTTTATTACCGCCTCCCTCGTAACCTAAATCCTCTTACGGCTACTTAAGTACTAGCTAGGAAGCTAGTATATAGGCCTTTTACGACCGACTTAATACTTTAAAAAGAAAGATAACTTCGTAGAACTACCGTTAGGAGAGTAGCTCTTATGGTTTTAAGGATACGTACGACGCCGATTAATAATATTAATAGGAAAACCCGTTCCTAGTAAACGCGGTTCGGAACCTAAGTCTTTATAACCTATAAATTAACGGAAGGACCTTAGTAAGTTCTAAACGTAGTATTATATTAAACTACCGAGGCATACGTAATAGGATTTTATTAACTTAAACGAATAACGATAAGGAATTCGAATGCTAGTTTTATAATACTTTCGATCGGCTTTATAACTATAGCCGCTACCCGCTACTAATAGATATAACGTAGAATCGGTTCTATTATAGGAGTAGTAAGTAACTATACTACTTCGAGAACGAAGACCTAGATAAACTAGAATTAATACTAATCCTAGGATCGATTATTACTTAAGCTAAGCGTAAAGGAGAACCGATCGCCTACTATATCTTATTTTACGTATACTAAAGTAAGGAATTTCTAAAGTAAATACGTAGGATAGCATATTATTATTTAACCCGAAAGCTAAAGCTTATATCCCTCGACCTACGATACTCTAAGAACGAGGATATAATACCGAAATAAGAAGAAATACCTAGAGCTATATCGGAAATTAACGTTATTTAAATAGTCGAACGTAAATATAACTACGAACTATACGAGACTAAGATCTTAGGTTATAGTTAAACTAAAGGTCTTATCGACGACGAAGGTATCTATTATTATAAGGGTATTATTGAAACGGACCTAATCGAAGTTAATATAATTAAGCGAGCTAGAGGTCCTAACGGCGAATATATCGAAAGAAAAGTACCCGATTAAGAGGATATAGAAGTCCTATCGTTATAACCTAGGCGTAAACCGACTAAAGCTGGTAAGAACGCTATTTCGAATACGAACGATTAAGCTAAAAAGGCAAAGACTATTAACGAGTTATTAAAAGAATTTTAATTAAATAAGATTAATAAGAATAATAAGAAACGCTTCGAGGATTCGTAAAACGACCTAATTAAGTTTATACCCGGGTTTTCGGAATAAGTAATTAAGTACCTTACGATACGCGTTATAAAGATTAACGAAGGTTAGCCTAAGGTTATTAAAATTATAAAGGAATAGGTATAAAAAAATCGGAAAGAAAGCGTTAAAATACCTAGCGTACCGTAAACCACCGTCCCGTCTACTAATCCTTCGAGTAAAATAACGGTAAATTCCGTTATTACAAAGGATATTAAAAACTATATCCGGCTTTTCCTTAAGCTAGTAATTAACGTAGGACCTAACGGGGACGAAGCTTTCGTATCTACGGTAATCGATATAGGGGCGTAGTCTAATATAATTATAAAAAGCTACGTAAAGAAGTAGCGTCTTTTAATAACCGGTACTAAGGCGATATAGCGAGGTTTTAAATCATTTATAAAGACCCTATATATAGGAATAATCGACGGTTCCATCTAGCTTATTAATTACTACCTTCGCTTACCGATTTACGTCGTTAAAGATAGGTTCGTTAGTTACCCTTTATTACTTAGTATAAACTTTATCTTCTAGTCCCGTATAAAACTCGAATTCGACGGAAGTACCTTTATAGGAACCGTTAACTTTAGCTCGGCCCGGATAATGATTCCTTTCGTTATTAACTTAAGAAGCGATACGCTACTAAGCCTTATACTCGCCGATTAGGAAAACTAGATACCATTAATACCCTAGGCCGCTTTAATAACGTATATAGGCCTAAAAACGCGTTCCTAGCCGAATACCTAGAAACCGATACTAGCCTTTAAGCTAAAATTAATTATACCCGCCTTTATAATAACGATATAGAGATAATACCTATCTCCGAAGCTAAGGACTTATCGGCCTTCGAACTTAATTTAGATAAGGAAAATAAAGCGATCGTTAGATTAAGCGACGAAGAATTCCTTTACGTCTTTAGTAAAGCCGTTACGAAGGTAATTCGATATACGACGTAAGAGTCGAAATAATATAAGCGAAACCTAGCCCTTATTTCGGAATTAACTTACCGAATTAAACGTACGTTTTTAGTTAATACTATATATAAGCCTAAGTCGCGTAAAGTTTAACCCGTAGATAACGTACCGTTAGACGGTTAAACGCCGCTAGGAATATTCGATTAAAAGGATTAGGTAATAGGGGAGGTTAAATCGAAGTACGAGCCGCTAGAGGTATTATAGCGCGATAAACCCTATAAGAATATCATACTAAGATTCGCTAGTAACCCCCGAGATATTAGATTAATAACGGAAAGACTTAACGTTATTAAAGTAGGTTTATTAAATACGGAACTAACCGATTAAGAGAAAGACGTACTTATTAAGATCTTATACCGAAGAAAGATAGCCTTAGCCTAGGATTTCTCTAAAATCGGGAAAATCCGACCTAAGGTTTATCCCGACTATAAGATTAAAACGGTATTATATAACGCTTAATAAGCTAAGGGTATCCCTATCCTAATATTCCGTAAGAAACGAATAATCGAAGTCTTACGTATATAACTAAAGAACGGAATCCTAAAAAAGAGTTACGGTCCTTATCGAAATACGTAATTCGTAGTCGAAAAAAAAGATAATAATTTACGACTTATTAACTCTACGATAAAACTTAACGCTTAGATTATTCGCGACGCTTTCCTGCCCCGAAATAAAGACTTCTTTACTTAAGAATTCGCTATATATTTAATCCTTATAGTCGTCGACTTTTTCTCTAGGTACGATTAAGTAACGCTAACGGAAACGAACCGTAACCTAATTACGTTCGCTACTCTTATTAGCCTTTTACGTATAACGACTTTATTATAAAGCGCGACGAACTTAGCTACCGCTTTTCTCCGAGCCGTTATACGAATTCTTTACGATTTAATCCCTATTAAGTACGAGTCCTTCTTTAACGACGTTAATATTAAAGGGCTAATATCGAGATACGATAACTAGGAGGCTTTTCTAGGAATACGACGCTTTATCTTAAAGTACTTAGAGAATATCGACGCCGTTCTCCTAAACTTCGAATTAGCCGGTATTATTATTAGCGCCGTTAAATCTACTAAATATAAAGGTAATACGGTAATCGTCGGATATCTATACGATATAAACGGTAGGAAGCCCTCGGAAGTAAAGATAGTTAAAATCTTAGAATAGAAGTTATATAAGAATATAAACGAAGTAAGGTCTTTTATCGGTATTACGGTTTTCTTTAGGATATAGATCGATTACTACGCTATAATCGCTAAACCTATCCTAATATTAATACGTAAGAAAGCATACTTTATTTAAGGTATCGATTAATAATATACTATAGATTCGTTTAAGATTACTTTTATTAACGTACCGGTATTAATTATTTTAAATTATATTATCAAATAATTAATCCGAATAAAAGTCGACGCATTAGGAGACGGTTAAGGCTACGTACTAGGTTAGAATAACGATAAAGGTAACTTTAAATCCTCGAGATACGAGTTAGGGATCTAAAGAAAGGCGGAGTTAAATTACGACGCTACGAAACGAAATTATTTAAGAGTCGTTAAGTCCTTACGACGGCTTCGAAACTACCTTTACGGTATTTATTTCGTACTTAAAACCGACGTTAAAGTATTAATCGCCTAGCTTAACGACGGATTCTCTAGTCTCCCGGGCGCTATCCTTATTAGGTAAATAACCTATATTAAGATATTTAGCTTCGATATTTAATATATATCCGGTAAGAGATATTTCGTTACGGACGGTTTCTTACGTAAACCTAACGGCCTAAGTAACGACGACGACGATTAATAAGAAGGCGATATAAAGGACTTTATTAATATATAGCTTAATATAATATACGTAAATATAATCGTATTACTTAACGTCGTCGAATAATCTAGCGATAAAGCCCTACCGTTATAACCGCCGAAGGAATAATCGATAAAGTCGTAGGAAATAATAACGTTTCTTACGCGATTTTAATTACCTATCCGATTAAAAGATAACCGATTAATAGGGAGTTAAAAGCGATAAACCCGGTTTAAGAAGGAAGCGCTTAAATACGTCGTTTCGGAGGATATCCTATAGAGAAAGCCCGAGAAATATAAAGGTATACGACGAATTATCGATTAAGAAAAACTACGTAAAACTATAGTTAAGGATTATTACGAGGATTTCGGCCATAAGGAACGTACCTCGACCTACGATCGGATAGCTAAACTATATTACTAACGCGATATATTCGAATACGTCGCCCGAAAGGTTAAATCGTATCCTAGATATTAAAAAGGAAATAATATCCGGAAAGTCGATCCCGCCTTATATAACGAGCTAATTAACGTTCTTACTTACTAGGTAATAAACGTATAATATATATTAATAAATAACGGATTTATCGTAATAATCGAAGCACGAAACGAACTATCCGGTTTTCTCGAAGCCCGAGCCATTAGAAAAATAGATTTTAAAACGATCGCTAAGTTTCTTTAGGAATAGATATTCCTATAATACGGCGTACCCCTAGTAATTAAGTATAATAATAATTCCGAGAATAAAAAGGAGGTCCGTAAAGTAATAAAGTTAACCGGTACTAGAGTTAAAGTCGGTACTACCTATTTCCCGTAATCTTAAGGTATAATCGAAGTTAGGCATAAAGTAATTCGCGAAGGCCTTAAAAAAGGAATAAATAGTAGCGATCGGAGGTAAATAAACCTATTAAGTATAATCGTATAAGTAAATAAGACTTCGACGCGCTTATACGGAATATCGTTATAAGAATTAATATATAAGCGTAAAGTTATTATTCTAATAGAAACCGTTATTCTAACCTAGCGTATTATAAATTAAAAGAATATCCCGGACCGAGAATCGCTTTTAGCTATACGCGTACGATTAATCGAAAAACGCTAGGAAGATATATTAACCGTAGCTAAGGTTCTAGCGGCTAAATATAAGAAAGTTACCCGGTATTAGGACGAAAAAAACGCTTACCGAATACGAAAAGAGCCTTTAAAAACCGACGACTTCGTACTATTATACGATACGTTACGATATATAAATAAGTCGATAACCGTAAAACTAAAGTACTACTAAAAGAAACCGTACCTAATCGCTAAAGATCTAGGTTATAATCGTTATAAGCTTAAAGAATCGGATAAAGTTATGTTATTATACCTAATTTTAGGCTATAGATTACGGAAATTTATTTAAGATATTAACGGGTTTTAGGAGCTAAAAAACCTGGAAGAAGACGAATAAATTATACGCTTATTACCGACTAAATATAAGAACTAAGAATCGACGATTATTAACGATCCCTAAGCTAAAGAAGGCCTAGAGCTTATGCCCTCGGTAATCGACGATAAAGAAGAAAAATAATTAGCCCCGAACGATAAGGTACGAATTATAATAGAAAAATTAAATAGAAAGCTTAAAGAATACGAAGTTATACCTAACGATAAACCTAGACTAAGAAGATCGACCCGACTTAATAAATAACCCTCTTATTATAATACGATAAGGCTATAATACCTTAAGATAACCTACCTATACCGATCGAAGAATAATAAAGCCTAGGAGCTTAATATATAATCGCTCTTTTAAATAGGGAAGGAAAGAAGTTATCTTTATATGGTTATTAAACCGATAGCTTATATACGAAATTAATACCTTAAATTATAAATATTAATAAATACGCCTCCTTTATTTCTTACCTTAAAAGAAAGTATATTTCTATAGATTATTAACGCCGATTAACGCGTTCCTATATATAAATAAGTTATCCTTTACGTTTATCGTTAGGAATCCGGGATATTAATATCCTAGTATTATGTAACTATTATATTTTAATATAGGTATATTTTAATATTTAAAGGAAAAGTAAGGAAAGTAATTCATATTAATAAAAGCAAAAAAAAAGAAAAGAAAAGGAATACGCGTCTAAAAATAAGCTAGAAGTAACGTATACCCGCCGATTAATACCTTTCTTTTCCTCTTTATCCTCTTATCCTATCCTTTATTTATTAGTTACTAAGAAAATTAAAAACTTATTTACTTTCCGACCCCCGGAAAGTAGCGATCTTCGAGTTTATGATAGATAGTAACTCCTCCCTCGTTACCCGTATTATAAGTAGGTATACGGCTTAGCTTAAATCCTTTACTAAAAGGGGATTGCGATTTATTTTCGTCCGTAAGTAGGTAAATCGCTCGTTATAAAATTTATAACGTATCCCGTTAATAAAGAAAAGGTAGACGCCGTAGGAGTACCCGAAGATACGATCGGAAGCTAGCGATCGGTAGGAAAAGAAGGGCTATATATCCGCGTATTTAGCGGTATCGGAAGAGGCGAGCCGGCGCTCGTAATACTAACAGAGTACCTCGTTAGGTATTTTATATTATTAAACGAATAGGTTAACGACGTAACGAAGGTCCGTCGCTAACCGACGGAAATATTCGTTAACCGGGTCCTTATTATTAATCTCTATAAATAACGTCCGACGGCGAAAGGATTAAACGTAATAAATAAAGGATATAACATAGCTCTAAAGGTAGGTAACCTTTTAAAAGTCCTTGCTTATAATTTCTTATACGATATACCGGCCGGCTACCGGCTTATCTAGAAAATAAAACCAGACGTTACGAATTATCTTATTATTAATTAATTTAACCTTCGATTAATAAATCTTATTAATATTAAGAGCTATATATTTAACGTTATTAATTTATTACCCGAATTCCCTCGATACCTCGGAGTTACTAGCCGATAATTACTTTCGGGCTTTAGTTTAACGGACGGAAATACGGGATATACGGTACCTACTAAGGCTTAGGAATTAAACGATTAACGTCCCGGAACTCCTCGGTAAAGGATAAGCGGCGGAAGAATTCGTTAGGCTATTTATTTATTAGATTTACCGGCGGCGGTATCGACTTAGCCCGTTAATATATTACGGCTTTTTTCTTATCTTCCTTAGCCTTTTTAGACGCCCCGGTAATCTCTTCGTCGGTAATTCCCGTAGCTTTTAATTATTCGAATAACTTAAGAACGGACGCCCGGTTTAGTTTAAGGAGTTATTTTTAGATGGTAAGGTTTATTATATATATATATATTGAACAGGAGTAGCGTGGGCACGCTGACGGAGGCACGAAACAAGGACTGCCCAACGGCCAACAACTGGCCCAGTGCCGATCAACCAAGATCACAGCTGTAAACAGCTGTGATCGGTTGATCGGCCAGCTGAAAACGGCAGCTGGGAAAGGAGACTAGAAAGGGCAAAGGAGGATGGCTAGAAAGGCATGGCAAGAAACGAGTGAATAGCTGTAGGTCGTGATGTCTACAGGTCTAAGTCTAACTAATGAAAATATGAGTGCGCGACCCATATAAATAGACATCGAAAAGGCTACGTGGCCTAGATCCACCGCACCACTATAATATATAAAAGAAAGAGATAGGAACGACGAAATTATAAATCTAGAATTAAAAAAAATCGAAAAACGAATTAAAACGAAAATAGAGGACCTAAGGAAAGGAAAAAAGGGAATAAATCGGAACCGTAGAATAGCGAGAAATAAGAGGGGAGGTCGGATAAGAACGAGAGAGTCGAATACGTTACCTAGGTCGTAAGTACCGTACTTAGGAGAGTCTCGATAATACCTACCCTAGCCTACGTTTAATTACGAATCTACGAACGTACGTACTTATTACTTTGTTAAAAGTATATAATAAGAAGCTATAAGCTAACGCGTCTTTTATTATAGCTTTATACGTATACGGGGGAACGCGCTTTCCTAAAGCGTTAGTCGTAAAGGTATATCTAACTATATCGTTAATACGTCTCTCTTCCTTCCTTTCTTTTTCCTCTTTAGGTATTCTATTTCGAAAACCCCTCCCTTATAATTATTATATTCTTATTAATTTCTAACCTACCTTTCTTATTATTAATTTAAATTTTTATTTTTACCTTTAACTTATTATTTTTTCTCTCCCTTCCTTTAATTCTTTTTTTTATTTTCATTATGTTTTTCCCTTACTCCGCCGGAATCCCTTACTCCTTCTCCCTTTCCTCCGTTTATAAAGACGTACGTCGTACCGATTTAGCCGACTTAATAGAACTCCTATGGGAGATTTATAATAATAAAGATAATTAAAGTAATATAAAGGAGTGTTAGCTTAGTACTTTAGATAATTACGATTCGGGGAAGGGTCCGATCGAACTAGGATCCGATATAGCCTAGGCCTTCCGGCTATCCGTTAATCGATCCCGAATTATAAACTAATAGCTATAAGTATAAACGAAGGTAGCCTTAACTAACTCTTTTATATACCTCGCTCGTTACGATTACCTTATTAACGAAGATATCCGTGCCTTTTATACTATAATTAATTACGACCTTAAAGGCCGAAAGGCGGCCTTCGAAATAAACCCGTACTAAACGATAGGCTATCGATCGGTAGGATCGTTTAACTTCTTAATCCGTTAGTACCTTCTCGATAACCCTACCTTTACTTTGGTTTTTACGATTTATACGGATCTAATAGATCCCGAACGAACTATTACCGATCCCTTAAAGTTCTCCTAAGCTTACTTCGCTATAATATTATACCTCCTTAAGCCCCGGAAATTATTTAGCTTTAATATAGTTAGAAACGGCGCCCTCGATCGGGCGGCGTACGCGTTCGGTTAATTACGACGAATATAGGAAAACGATAATCTCGAGCCTAATATAATTCCTTAATCTATTTATTACGTCGCGTTAATAAACTAATAAGATAACTATAGTTATAGTTTTTAAAGCGGTATTTTACCGTATCTTATCTTTAAACGACCGATCGAGGTCGCGCGTTAAGCTTAAGAAAATAAAGGATTAAATTCCCTTAATATTATAAGAGAATACGCCGAGGTAGTAGAGTAATTTTATAGCGTTCGAGTTTTAAAAGGAGGGGTAGGTATCGTAAAGCGTCTTCGGTAAGCCGTAAATTATTAAAAGCGAATTAACCTTATTAACGCTATAGTATCCGCTTAAAGTACGCCGATCGGCGAGCCCCTTAGCCGTAAATCCTCCGTTCGTTCGATCGCGTAAGCGGAGGTCCGCCGTTTCTTTATAGCCTTAGTACCTAATCCCCCTTACTTCCTAGTATTAGCGGACGCCGAGCTTCGTTATAATAACCTCGTTAAGGTTACGACGCGCCTCCTTCCTTCCCTTAGCCTCATAAGGATTAAAACTTTCTAATCCGGGAAGACCTTTATATAGTATAAGTAAAGGGAAAATACCTAATTAACCCTTAGGACGCGGCCGCTCCTTTATTATCCCTTTAATTAAGAAGGCTAAGATAAGACTAAGAAGAAGGTAGCCGAAATAAAAAAAGAGAACGCCGATCGGGTTAGATCGGTAAAGGTAAACCGGGCTAAGTTAACCGTAAAGTAATAGAAAGGCTTCCTTATTATATTAAACGAGAAGCTAAAGGCCTAGCTTTAATAATTAAATAATAGCCGGTGGAATGGAGTTTCGCGGTAGTTTTTAAGAAGACATATTAATCGGGATATACCGTACTATCCTTTTTAATTTAATTATTCCTTACGATATAATTAAACTAAGGAGGCTATAGTAATACGGTAAAACATACCCTCTTAATATATTACGTAATACGTTACGATAGGCCTTATACCTATATAAAGTAACCATAGCTTCCGTAAGTACGGGATATACGATACTTATTATTTAATTTATTACCTAAATAGATTATTATCTTTATTATTTTTACCTTAATTAAAGATTCGTTTTTATTACTAGATTCGTCGTTCTCCGATTAATATATCTATCTTAGTTATAAGCGCTTAAGTTACTTTGTCGTACCGCTATAGCCGAATAAGTAACTTTTACGTTTTACCCCTTTTCTCCCTTTACCTCTTATACCTTCGGGCTAGCGACTACTATATCTCTACGACTAAGGGGTATAGCTAAGATACGATAACTATATCGGATTCCTTGCCTTTCGATTAATATAGCGATATTAGTTTTATCTACTTTAGACTATCGTACGTACTATAGTCTTCGATAGAGTGCACTTTCGAGTGAACCTATCCGGGTCTCTAGCATCGCGTACGCTCTGCTCCTCCTTATTAGTTAACGAATATTTTCGTCGATTAACGACGGATCCTCGTTACGTCGTTAATCTATTCGTTTAATAATATAAGGTACCTAACGAAGTACCTTATTAGTATTACGAACGCCGGCTCGCCTCCTCCGATACCGCTAAGTATACGGGTATATAGCCTTTCTTTTCCTACCGATCGCTAGCCCCCGATCGTATCTTCGGGTACTCCTACGGCGTTTATCTCTTCTCTATTAACGGGGTACGTTATAAATTTCGTAACGAGCGGTTTACCTACCTACGGGCGAGGATAGATCGTAACCCCCTTCTAATAAAGGGTTTAAGCTAAGCCGTATACCCGCTTATAATATAAGTAACGAAAGAGGAGTTATTATTTATAATGGATTCGAAAATCGCTACTTTCCGGGGGTCGGAAAGTAAGTAAGTTTTTGGTTTTCTTAATAATTAGTAAGTAAGGAATAGGATAAGAAGGCATAAAGGAAAAGAGAGGTACTAATCGGCGGATATACGTTACTTCTAGCTTATTTTTAAACGCGTATTCCTTTTCTTTCCTTTTTCTTTTACTTTTATTAATATGAATTACTTTCCTTACTTTCCCTTTAAATACAAAAATATAGCTATACTAAAATATAATAATTATATAATACTAGGATATTAATATCTCAGATTTCTAACGATAAACGTAAAGGATAACTTATTTAAGTATAGGAACGCGTTAATCGGCGTTAATAATCTATAAAAATATACTTTCTTTTAAAGTAAGAGATAAGAAAGGGCGTATCTATTAATATTATGATTTAGGGTATTAATTTCGTATATAGGCTACCGGTTTAATAACCATATAGGGATAATTTCTTTCCTTTCTTACTTAGGAAAGCGACTATATATTAAGCTCCTAGGCTTTATTACTCTTCGATCGGTATAAGTAGGTTATTTTAAAATACTATAGCCTTATCGTACTATGGTAAGAAGGTTATTTATTAAGTCGGGTCGATCTTCTTAATCTAGGTTTATCGTTAGGTATAACTTCGAATTCTTTAAGCTTTCTATTTAATATTTCTACTATAATTCGTACCTTATCGTTCGGGGCTAATCATTCTTTTTCTTTATCGTCGATTACTAAGGGCATAAGCTCTAGGCCTTCTTTAATTTAAGGGTCGTTAGTAATCGTCGATTCTTAGTCCTTATATTTAATCGGTAGTAGGCGTATAATTTATTCGTCTTCCTCCGGGTTTTCTACCTCTTAAAACCCGTTAATATCCTAAATAAATTTTCGTAGTTTATAGCCTAAAACCGGATATAATAACGTAACTCTATCCGGTTCTTTAAGCTTATAATAACTATAGCTTAAATCTTCGGCGATTAAGTACGATTCTTTCTAGTAGTACTTTAATTTTACGGCTATCGACTTATTTATATATCGTAACGTATCGTATAATAGTACGAGGTCGTCGGTTTTCAAAGGCTTTTTTCGTATCCGGTGAGCGTTTATCTCGTCTTAATACTAAGTAGCTTCCTTATATTTAGGTATTAAAACCTTTACTACGGCTAATATATCTTCCTAGCGTTTCTCGATTAGTCATACGCGTATAGCTAAAAGCGATTCTCGGTTCGGGATATTCTTTTAATTTATAATACGCTAGGTCGGGATAACGGTTTCTATCGGGATAATAGCCTTACGCTTATATATTAATTCGTATAACGACATTCCGTATAAGCGCGTCGAAGTTTTATTTACTTATATAATTACGCCTAATAGATTCGTTTATCCCCGATTACTACCGTTTATACCTTTTATAAGGCCTTCGCGAATTACTTTATACCTAACCTCGATTATATCTTAGGATTACGGGAAATAAATAATACCGACTTTAACTTTAATACCGATTAGCTTTATTACTTTACGGACCTTCTTTTTATTCTCGGAATTATTATTATACTTAATTACTAAAGGTACGCCGTACTATAGGAATATTTACTCCGAGAGAAACTTAGCGATCGTTTTAAAATCTATCTTTCTAATAACTCGGGCTTCGAGAAAACCGGATAATTCGTTTCGTACTTCGATTATTACGATAAATCCGGTATTTATTAGTATATACTATACGTTTATTACCTAATAAGTAAAAACGTTAATTAGTTCGTTATATAAAGCGAGGTCGACTTTCCGGGTATTATTTCCCTTTTAATATCTAGGATATAATTTAACCTCTCGGGCGACGTATTCGAATATACCGCGCTAGTAATATAGTTTAGCTATCCGATCGTAAGTCGAAATACGTTCCCTATAACCGAAATCTTCGTAGTAATCTTTAATTATAGCTTTACGTAATTTCTCTTAGTCGATAACTCGTCGTATATCTTTATACTTCTCGGGCTTCCTCTATAGGATACCTTTCGAAACGACGTATTTAAGCGCTTCCTTCTTAAACCGGGTTTATTACTTTTAATACCCTATTAATCGGTTATTTCTTAATCGAATAAGTAATTAAAATCGCGTAAAAAACGTTACTATTTCTTACGACTTTATCGATTATTCTTCTAGCGGTTATAACGACAAGGCTTTATCGCTATATCATTCGACGACGTTAAATAATACGATTATATTCGCGTATATTATATTAAGCTATATATTAATAAAGTCCTTTATATCGCCTTCTTATTAATCGTCGTCGTCGTTACTTAAGCCGCTAGGTTTACGTAAGAAACCGTTCGTAACGGAGTATCTCTTACCGGGTATATATTAAATATCGAAGTTAAATATCTTAATATAAGCTATTTACTTAATAAGGATAGCGCCCGGGAAACTAAAGAATCCGTCGTTAAATTAAGCGATTAATACTTTAGCGTCGGTTTTAAATACGAAGTAAATACCGTAAAGGTAGTTTCGAAGCCGTCGTAAGGACTTAACGACTCCTAGATACTTTCGTTTCGTTGCGTCGTAATTTAACTCCGCTACTTTTTAAATCCTTAACTCGTATCTCGAGGGTTTAAAGTTACTTTTATCGTTATCCTAACCTAATACGTAACCTTAACCGTCTCTTAATGCGTCGACTTTTACTCGGATTAGCTATTCGATAATATAGTTTAAAATAATTAATACCGATACGTTAATAAGAATAATTTTAAGCGAATCTATAGCATATTATTAATCGATACCTTAGATAAAGTATACTTCCTTACGTATTAATACTAAGAAGGATTTAACGACTATAGCGTAATAATCGATTTATATCTTAAAGAAAACCGTTATACCGATAAAAGACCTTACTTCGTTTATATTCTTATATAACTTCTACTCTAAAATCTTAACTATCTTCGCTTCCGAGGACTTCCTACCGTTTATATCGCATAAATATCCGACGATTATCTTACTACTTTTATACTAAGTAAACTTAACGGCGCTAATAATAATACCGGCTAATTCGAAGTTTAAGAGGACAGCGTCGATATTCTTTAAATACTTAAGGATAAAGCGTCGTATTCCCGGAAAAGCCTCCTAGTTATTATATCTCGATATCGGCCCTTTAATGCCGACGTCGTCGAAAAAAGGCTTACATTTAATAGGAACTAAATCGTAAAGGATTCGTATAACGGCTAGGAAAAAAGCGGTAACTAAGTTCGTCGTACCTTATAATAAAGTCGTTATACGTAAAAGGCTAATAAAAATAATAAACGTAATTAGGTTACGATTAATTTCCGCTAGCGTTACCTAGTTATACTTAAAGAATAAATCGACAATTATAAGAATTAAATATATAACGAATTCTTAAGCAAAGGAATATCTATCTCGGGATAAAAAGGCGTCGCGAATAATTTAGGCGTTAAGTTTTATCGTAGAGTTAATAAGTCGTAAATTACTATCTTTCTTTTCGATTACGAATTACGTATTTCGATAAGAACCGTAACTCTCTTTTAGGATTCCGTTCTTTAGTCGTATACGTAAGACTTCGATTATTCGTTCCTTAAGGAATACTAGGATAAGAATATCCTTAGCCTACTAGGCGTTATATAATACCGTCCTAATCTCATAGTTAAGGTAAACTTTAGGTCGGATTTTCCCGATTTTAAAGAAATCCTAAGCTAGGGCTATCTTTCTTCGGTATAGGATCTTATTAAATACGTCTTTCTCTTAATCGGTTAATTCCGTATCTAATAAACCTACTTTAATAGCGTTAAGTCTTTCCGTTATTAATCTAATACCTCGGGGGTTACTAACGAATCTTAATATAATATTCTTATAAGGTTTATCGCGCTATAATATCTCTAGCGACTCGTACTTAGACTTAACCTTCCTTAATACGTAATCCTTCTAATTAAGTATTCCTAGCGGTATTTAGCCGTCTAACGATACGTTATCTACGGGCTAAACTTTACGCGACTTAGGCTTATATATAGTATTAACTAAGAACGTACGTTTAACTTAATAAGCTAATTCCGAAATAAGGGCTAGGTCTCGCTTATATTATTTCGATTCTTACGTCGTATATCGAATTACCTTTATAACGGCTTTACTAAAGATATAAATGAATTCTTCGTCGCTTAATCTAACGATCGCTTTATCTTCTTTATCCAAACTAAGTTCGAAGGCCGATAAGTCCTTAGCTTCGGAAATAAGTACTACCTTTATATCGTCGTTATAAAGGCGGGTATAATTAATTTTAGCTTAAAGGTTAGCGTTAGTCTCCAAGTACTCGGTTAGGAACGCGTTTTTAGGCTTATATACGTCATTAAAGCGGCCTAAGGTATTAATAGCATTTAGTTTTCCTAATCGCCGAGTATAAGGCTTAGTAACGTATCGCTTCTTAAATTAATAATAAAAGGACCCATTATCCGGGCCGAGCTAAAGTTAACGGTTCTTATAAAGGTACTTCCGTCGAATTCGAGTTTCATACGGAACTAAAAAATAAAGTTTATATCGAGTAATAAAGGGTAACTAACGAACCTATCTTTAACGACGTAAATCAGTAAGCGAAGGTAATAATCGGTAAGTTAAATAAAACCGTCGATTATTCCTATATATAGGGTCTTTATAGAGGATCTAAAACCTCGCTATATCGCCTTAATACTAGTTATAAGGAAACGCTACTTCTTTACGTAGCTTTTTACGATTATATTAAACTACGCCCCTATATCGATTACCGTAAATACGAAAGCTTCGTTCCCGTTAGGTCTTACGTTAACTACTAGCTTAGGGAAAGGCCGGATATAGTTTTTAGTATCCTTCGCGATAATAGAATTTACAGTTATTTTATTTGAAGGGTTAATAAACGGGGCGGTAGTTTACGGTACGCTAAGTATTTTAACGCTTTCTTCCCGATCCTTTTATACCTATTCCTTTATAATGTTAATAACCTTAAACTAACCTTCGTTAATCTCCCATAGCGCGTATCGTAAGGTACTTTATTATTTATTCCGAAAACTTAAGTATAAACTTAATTAAGTCGTCCGACGAAACCTCGAAGCGTTTCCTATTATTCTTATTAATCTTATTTAATTAAAACTCTTTTAATAGCTCGTTAATAATCTTCGTCTTCTTAGCTAGGTCGTTCGTATTTGAAGTAACGTTCTTACCGGCTTTAGTCGGTCTACGCTTAGGCTATAACGATAAGACTTCTATATTCTCTTAATCGGGTACTTCTCTTTCGATATATTCGCCGTTAGAACCTTTAGCTCGCTTAATTACGTTAACTTCGATTAAGTCCGTTTTAATAATACTCTTATAATAATAGATACTTTCGTCGTCGATAAGACCCTTAGTTTAATTATAACCTAAGATCTTCGTTTCGTATAATTCGTAGTTATATTTATATTCGATTATTTAAATAACGTTAATCTCCGATATAGCTCTTTATATCTTTTCCTGCTTTAGTATTATTTCCTCGTTTTTAAAGTATCGTAGGTCGAGAAATATAAGCTTTAGCTTTCCGGCTAGGTAATAATATATTATCCTACGTACTTACTCTAGAGATTCCTTACTTTAATATACGTAAAATAAGATATAGTAAGCGATCGGTTCTTCTTTACGCTTAGCTTAGGTAATAATCGATCTTAGGATTAATATTAACTTTAGCTTATCCGGGTTTCCGTTCTCGAGGTAGTATAATCGCTTTTTATTCCTATAGTAGAACCGATTCTAGGTTATATTCATTAGTAATAGGTAACGGATATAATTCTAAAGCCGATCGAAAGTATTATAAAATTAGTATTCGAATTTCTTATAATTACTCGATTAAGTTAATAAAATCTTATCACGTATACCTCGGTAGTTTAATATAATACTACGTCTAAAGCTTATTAAGATTCTTCCGTTAGTTTATAGGTTATAAAGACTTAGGTTCCGAACCGCGTTTACTAAGAACGGGTTTTCCTATTAATATTATTAATCGGCGCCGTACGTATCCTTAGGATTATAAGAGCTACTCTCCTAACGGTAGTTCTACGAAGTTATCTTTATCTCTAAAGCGTTAAGTCAGTCGTGGAGGGCTTATATACTAACTTCTTAACTAATACTTATATAGCCGTAAAAGGATCTATGCTACGAAAAAGGTAGTAATAGAAGCATTTAAAGGCTAGGAGTCGCTAATCGTTAAATTATTTATATTATAAGCTTCTCGGGTTCTTCGAAAGTTACCGTTTTTTACTATCGTCGTTCTTTAGCTTAGGCTCTATCGGTAATTTATATTATTATACGACGTTCCGCTTAGTTATAAAGTTAGATATAAAGAATCTAGCAATCGATATCTCCGATCTTATTATGGTTATAATCTCCCGTCTTATAGAACTTTATAATTAGGAATATCCGGAGTTTATCGGTTAGGTATCCTACTTTTTAAGGAAGCTTTCCGTTATCGTTTATAAGCTTAGAAAGACGTTTATAATTTATAAGATACGTAAAGATCGCCTTAAGATCGTTAATTACGTTGCCTCGTTTTAGTTATATAAATTTACGTTTAACGTTAGCTTAGCTTAGTTTATCGATAATCTTAAAACGGTACTTTAGGGCTATAACGATAACTCTTTAGATCGTTTAATCCTTCGTAACGTCGTTAATACGCTTCCTAATAATCTTAGTCGTAGTTTATTCGCCGATCTCCTTAATCTTATCGTCGTCGCTTATACGGTAGCGGTTAAATAATCGATCTATCCTTTCTAGTTACTAGGTTATGTTATATTTATTAAACTTAAGCCTAAGGTAATCGGTAGGGTTAGGAAATTTAATGGCTAGCATTACGATAATCGGGATAGCTACTGGCATATTCTAGCTACTAAAGGCCTCGTTATTATTATTCTAAGATAATGCTATAGGAATTAACGGGATAAGTATAAAGCCGCGGTTAAAAGGTAGCTAAATAGGAGTTTTATCGTCGTCCTCCTTTTCTTTAAGCGGATATAATAACGGAAAGCTAGTATCGACTCTTAAGGTCTTTATTAATAGTTTTATCTTTATTACTTCGGGTTTTAATAACGATTTATTCCGTTTCTTAGCTATGGATTCTACCTAGTCTAACGGGACGAGGTATAAAGTAGAAAGCGGGGTAGTAGGGGTCTTATTATCTAACATAGGAATAAAGGTAAGATAGTTATTATTTATATCCTAATACTTTTCCTTTGGTATGAGTATATTATTATTTATTATACTATCCCGATCGATAGGGTCCTAGTATTATACGAGCTTCTTTAGTCCGCTAACGCCTAATTAAAGTACGATACGTATTCCTTAGACTAATAATTTAATCATTATAAATAAGTCGACGATAATTCCTCTTATTAAGGTCTAGAACTCCTAACGTATAACCTTCGTTAAGGTAATACGTATAGGGAATAAATCCTAAGTAAAGAATCGCGTTAAATACGATACCAGTTATAGCTATAAGCCGGTTTCGATCTAACGGAAGCTATTTAATAATATTAGCGGTATTACCGCTAGGCGCCGTTTTACGCCTGTATTAATACTTCTCACTAGATTAACTATTAGTTAATAATATAGGACTAGTTTATATATAGGTATACTTATTAGCTCGACTCTAGTTCCGTTTCCCTAATCCTTTATATCTACGTAGTCCTATTAATATTAATTCGTAGTTCTCTTTAAAACTATCGGTTACTAGTAGCTATTAGTTTATTAATCCTATCTATACTATTAATATTAATATCTATATTATATCGTATATTATATCGTCGAATCGCTACGCTTAGGTATCCTAAAATGCCTCGAATATAATAAGTTATTAATATTTATATATTTAATTTATATCGATTAATAAATTTAAAAGGAAAAAGAAACCATCGTAAGGTCGGTTAAGGCATAATTATTATTAGCCTTTATCCGCCTTTAGTATTAATAAGGGAGTAGCGGGTCGTATAAGCTATCGTAATCTATATTAAGGCGTTTATACGTCCTTTATATAGTAGGTAAATAACTATAAAAGGACTGCCCTAATCGCTATAAGCTTTATTTATTCGTACGAGATATACTATATTATTAGCGGTTCGGGAAAGCGGTTAGTATCGAAGGCTAAGTACTATCCCTAGTAGCGGTAATATTACGATGAAAGTTCTTCCGGGTTTTACGGGTTCTTCCGTATAGCAAATAAATAACTATACGAGGAATATCTTAATCGGTATAAACGCCGTTTAGTCGTCGTATTATATCGTAATATCGATAGCTTAATAATGTTATAGGTATTAAGGGCTAAGTAATATCCTAGCGGCTATAGTATCGTAATAAAGGTTCCTAGGCTTATACGTACCTTCCTATAGTAAATAAATAACTATAAGGCGGGATACTTTATTTAACGTAAAACGCGGATTACTTCGCGGGTTAAATGGCGGCGCCGACGGCGATCGGTATCCTTTAAATCCTAATAACGTAATAGAAACTCCGTAAACTAAAGGTTAAAAGGTCGAAAAGTTATAAGGTAGTCGCTACTAAGGAGGAGTAAAGCGTACGCGATACTAGAAACCCGGATATATTTACTCGAAAGTATACTTTATCGAAGACTATAGCTCGTACGATAATTTAAGATAAATAAAACTAATACCGCTATACTAATCGAAAGATAAGGAATCTAATGTAGTTATCGTATCTTAACTATGTCCCTTAGTCGTAGAGATATAATAGTCGCTAGCCCGAAGGTATAAGAGGTAAGGGGAGAAAAGTAGTAAAACGTAAAAGTTACTTATTTAGTTATAACGGTACGACGGAGTAACTTAAGCGCTTATAACTAAAATAAATATATTAATCGAAAAACGACGAATCTAATAATAAAAACGAATCTTTAATTAAGGTAAAAATAATAAAGATAGTAATCTAGTTAGGTAATGAACTAAATAATAAGCATCGCATGTCCCGTACTTACGGGAGCTATAGTTACTCTATATAGGCATAAGGCCTATCGTAGCGTATTACGTAATGCATCAAAAGGGCATGTCTTACTGCACTACTACACTACGAGCTTTCTTATTATTAATACGGGTCGTAAGATTATTAAGAAATATATCTTAGATTAATCTAATAAACTTACCTTTAATTTAAAGCTTAAGGACGACGTATTTATTAAAGACTTTTACGTCAATATTATCTTTAATGCGAAACTTCGTAGTATAGATATTTAGTTTTACGGTTTAGATTATATTTTAAGGAATGAAACCTTTGAGAAGTATTATAGTAAGGAAATTAAAGCGACGCTTTAACCTAGTCTTTTTCGAATTTAAGTAGTTCTCTTTTTATTCGTAAGTCCTACTCGTAATATTATTTATAATACTATCGAATATTCTATGTAGCGTAGCGTCGATCGTAATAATATCTTATTTCCCGGAGAGAAACGTCCGGTGGAGAAGATCTAGAGATACTATTAAACCGAGACAAGACTCCGAGGTACTCTAGTACTAGAAAGTAAGGCATCTTAGCCTTAAGGCGCTTAGAGCCTTGGTTAAAAACGCCTAGAACGTTAAGATTAACGGTATACCTATAATTAAGTACGAGTATTATAATTAGGCGATAGGTAAGAGTAATCTCGCGCCATTTACTAATATATTACTCGCTACGTCCTTTTTAAAAGGTATACTAGGATTTATTTAATTACCCGGAAGGTTATGATAGGTTTAAATAACTTATCGTAATTAGTAATAAATTTAACGAAATATTATAGTTTAAGACCCTTAAGAATAAGTAAGGTTTACTAGTAATAAAAACTCTTCGATTCTTTAAAAGATAGGTTCGGAAGTGATTCCGACTTTTAATTTATAAGATACGTTACGATAATGAGCACTTAGTAATAAGCATTGAAGGCATATCCGGATATAAGATCTAAGTTATAAAAGAAGGCATTAATTTCGAACTTTTACCGGTTAATACTAAAGAGCTAACTAGTAGGGGTAAGAGAATAAGATAAATTATTATCGTTGAATTAATAAAGATAAGGATTAAAGTAAGGCTACTAGAGAAACTATAGCCGGAAACCGTTAAAGCCGTAACCTATTTAATTAATATTAGCCTTAGCTAAGCTTATAATCTTCGTATACCTTACGAGTTTTTAAATGCTTAGTTTAAGTAATACTTTAGTTAATATATTCTAGAGGTAATAAAAAAGCTAACGAGCGACCTACGACCGGATTAGAATAGAATTTATATATACTAGTATCGCGCGTATTGAACAGGAGCAGCGTGGGCACGCTGACGGAGGCACGAAACAATGACTGCTCAACTGCCAACAACTGACCCAGTACCGATCAACCCTAGATCACAGCTATAAACAGTTATAATCGGTTAATCGGCCAGCTAAAAACGGCAGCTAGGAAAACACTAAAAAGGAAAGGCAAAAAAGAGGCTCTAGAAAGGCATGGCAAAAGGAGTGGATAGCTGATGGCTACTGTAATGCCTACAGGTCTAAGTCTAACTAATGAAAATATAAGTGTGCGACCCATATAAATACACATCGAAAAGGCTACGTGGCCTAGATCTACCGCACAACTACAGTATATTCGTAAGTCTTTATTATATTATTAGGTATTCGCAAAGGCTATGTTATATTCGTAATACCGGTTTTTTTTGTCTCTTTTTGCTACTTTTATTAAATAAAACGTATTTAATAAGTTTAAAGTCGTGAACTAATTCGCTCTATTAATTCGTTATTTTAAATCCTTTAATAAACAAAGGAGGTATTCGTTTTTTATAGTTATATTATTTAGATATCTTTAGTTTATTACTCGTCGATATATTAGTAACCTGTTATTATTAAATCAAGGTATTCCGTCCTTATTCTTTTTGATAATATTAAAATTAGATATTCTGCTATCGATTTTTAGGGTCTTATAAATCATCTTTTAAGATTCTTTTTTAAGCTTCTCCATAAGGTGTCTAACTTCGTTTTATTTATTAGATAAAGCTTATATAGCACAAGTTATACTCCCCCTTTTCAGAATATATAATAATAGTAATTTATATATTCTAACAGGTTAGTTAGTTTTTTTTTAGATAATAATTTCTAATAACCTAGAAATATCTTTAGCACTTTCGTTATTCGGTCTTATTTCACTTCCTTCAGGATTACTATTATATTAATTCATGGTGCGATTTCTTGTTTTAAGAAATTGATCTAATTTATGTAACTAGGCTTTAACCGTCCTACGTTACGTATTAAATTTTCTTTCTAGCTTGTTTATTAAATGATTCCTTTTTTTAATCAATATTTAGATTATTAGCTTCAAGTTAAGGAATAGTTGAGATTATATCGTATTATCCTATCTAGAGGATAGTTATAATACGTTAAACCCTTTGTTATGCTAATGAATTACAGGGTTAAATACCCCTATAAATACCCATATAAATGCCGTATTATTTAGAAGATACTTTAGTTTTATTACCTGAAAGTTCGTATACGCCGTTTTAATTAGTTAAAAGTTCGTACGGTCTATTTAAAATGGATGCATCTAATAAAACCGCAGCATACGCGTTTATCTATTTACCTATTAACGAGTTTAATCCCATTTCCTACCCAATCTCATTTTCTACTTATTTTAATACTATTTCTGTATAAATCAAACCAGGTTAATTTCTCCTCGTTTAACTCAGGTTAGTTTTACCCCATTTAATCTAGGTTAGTTTCTCACCGTTTAATCTAGGTTAGTTTCTCACTGTTCAATCAAGAATCGATTACTAATTAATATCTTTTCGTAATTTAATTATATTCGTATATAAATTAATCGAGGTTAGTTTCTTCTTGTTCAATTAAGACTCGATTACTAATTAATTTCTTTTCGTAGTTTAAATGTCGATTCCTACCTACTCCTTTTTCCCTAGCCTTCGGAGAGGTTCTAGGTTTTCAGCACGAAAGCCTGGAGAAGTACAGAGTGCATCGACGTATTTTATTTTAATAATATTTAGGTAAACTTTCTATAGTCGTCTTGGAATTTAGATAGAGAGGTTTATAGTTTCTCTTTTAATTCCTCCTCCATTGTACGTAAATAGCGTGCCAACTGTCATTATCATTTGGTACTCCTTTTTCTTTATTCTAAAGTGTATATCACATTTATTAATAATCCATAGGTATGTATAGTTAATATTTATTTCTAAATCTATTAACGTACAGAATGTATTTTCCTTATAATTTACTATAATATATTGAGAAGGAGTAGAGCGTACGCGATGCTAGAGTCCCGGATAGGTTTATTCGAAAGTATACTCTATCGAAGACTATAGCTCGTACGATAGTCTAAGACGGATGAAACTAATGTTACTATATTAACCGAGAGACGAGGAATCTAATGTAATTATTATATCTTAGTCATATTCCTTTGTCGTAGAGATGTACTAGTCGCTAACCCGAAGGTATAAGAAGTAAGGAGAGAAAAGGAGTAAAACGTAAAAATTACTTATTCAGCTATAGAAGTACGATAAAGTAACTTGAGCGCCTATAATTAAGATTATTACGTAGCTAGCGAGAGCTACGTATGGGTTAATAGGTTACGCGTAAAGGGAGTAATGAAATACGGGTAAGAAGATATGTATTAACTAACTAGAAAAGAAGGAAAGCTACTAGAGAGTATAGAGTAATCTATAGGTATATATAGTAGTACTTAACTAGCTTAGGTAAGCTAGGTAGTTCCTACTAGGGGTATATACCTACGTAACATATCTCTTAATTAAGCTTACGATAGTAAGGTTAACTATAGTCCTTTACTCGCGATGGTAGCCTACAGGGGTTATTCCTTAATCTTACTATACCTCGTTAAGGTTAATCGACTATTAGGTACCCTATTTCGGGCTCCCCTATATCCCCTTATCCGTATATACTCCGGTTTATTACTAATAGTATTTTCTCCTAAGTTATATACTCTTCGTACTTCCTACTTAATATTTCATAATCTATTATAAATAAAAATAGTTACTCGCGTAATTACTCGTATAATTACTCGCTTTCGATTAAGCGGTAATTAGCTATATATATAATATAATAATAATTGCTCTAGTATTAATACTAGGATTTAATTTCCTTTAATACTATCGCGTGCGTTCGCGTACGTTATCCTTATTAATCGATTCTGCCGTTTCTTTTACGAAGGCGGTTAAGCGTAAATATATCTAGGATTTCTCGCTCTCGAATTAAACGTACCTCTCTCTCTTCCTTTCTTTCCTAAGTTATTTATCGTAGGTATATATACCTAATTTTACTTAAGTAATTCTATTAATTACGTAATCGTAAGCTAATATAATTAATAAAGCTTCGTTAATTATTATCGTAAGGTAAGTTTACTTTCTTTATAGTTTACGTAAAGCGTAGCTCGCGTATTATACGAATCGTAATATACTTTTATTAAGCGACCGTAAGATAAAAGTTTAACCTATTGTAGTAGTACGGTAAGACATGCCCTCCTGATGCATTACGTAATACGCTACGATAGGCCTTATGCCTATATAGAGTAACCACAGCTCCCGTAAGTACGGGCTATGCCATACTTATTATAGAGTTTACTACCTAGCTAGATTACTATCTCTATTATTTTTACTTTAATAAAAGATTCGTTTTTATCATTAGATTCGTCGTTCTCCGATTAATATATCTATCTTAGTTATAGGCGCTTAAGTTACTTCGTCGTACCGCTATAGTCGAATAAGTAACTTTTACGTTTTACTACTTTTCTTCCCTTACCTCTTATGCCTTCGGGCTAGCGATTACTATATTTCTACGACTAAGAGGTATAGCTAAGATATAATAACTATATTAGATTCCTTATTTCTTAATTAGTATAGCGGTATTAGTTTCATTTAACTTAGACTACTGTACGAGCATTAGTCTTCGATAAAGTATACTTTCGAATAAACCTATCCGGGCCTTTAGTATCGCGTACGCTCTACTCCTCCTTAGTAGCGACTACCTTATAGCTTTTCGATCCCTTAACCTTTAGTTTACGGAGTTTTTATTACGCTACTAGGATTTAAAGGATACCGATCGCCGTCGGCGCCGCTATATAACCCGCGAAGTAGTCCGCGTTTTACGTTAAATAAAGTATCCCGCCTTATGGTTATTTATCTATTATAAGGAGGTACGTATAAGCCCGGAAACTTTTACGATATTACTACCGCTAGGATACTACCTAGCCCTTAATACCTATAACGCTATTAAGCTATCGATATTACGATATAATACGACGACTAAACGGCGTTTATACCGATTAAGATATCCTTCGTATGATTATTTATTTACTATATAGAGGAACCCGTAAAACCCGGGAGAACTTTCGTCGTAATACTATCGTTATTAAGGATAGCATTTAGCCTTCGATACTAACCGCTTCCTCGAACCGCTAATAATATAAGATATTTCGCGCGAGTAGATAGCGCTTATAGCGATTAAGGCAACCCCCTTACGCTCGCCTATCTATATAAAGAACGTACGAACGCCTTAATATAAATTACGATAACCTATACGATCCGCTACTCCCTTACTAATACTAAAGGCGGATAAAGGCTAATAATAATTATGCCTTAACCGACCTTACGATAGCTTTTTTTTTCTTCTAAACCTATTAACCTATATGAATTAAATATATAAATACTAATAACTTATTATACTAGAGGCATTTTAAGATACTTAGGCGTAGCGATTCGACGATATAATATACGATATAATATAGATATTAATATTAATAATATAAATAGGATTAATAAATTAATAGCTATTAATAACGGATAGTTTTAAGGGGAACTAGGAATTAATATTAATAGGACTACGTAGATATAAAGGATTAAGGAAACGGAACTAGAGTAGAACTAATAGGTATACCTATATATAAGCTAGCCTTATATTACTAACTAATAGCTAGTATAATAAAAAATACTAATATTAGCGTAAAGCGGCGCCTAACGGTAATACCGCTAATATTATTAAATAGCTTTCGTTAGATCGAGACCGGCTTATAGCTATAACCGGTATCGTACCTAGCGCGATCCTTTACTCGGGATCTATTCCTTATACGTATTACCTTAACGAGAGTTATACGTTAGAAGTTCTAGACCTTAATAAGAGGGATTATCGTCGACTTATTTATAATAATTAAACTTTTAGTTTAAGGAATATGTATCGTACTTTAGTTAGGCGTTAGCCAATTAGAAAAGCTCGTATAATACCCGGATTCCGTCGATTAAGATAATATAATAAATAATAATATATCTATGCTAAAGGAAAAGTATTAAGATATAAATAATAACTATCTTACCTTTACCCCTATGTTAAATAAAAAGACCCTTACTACCTCCCTTTTTACTTTATATTTCGTACCGATAAATTAAACGGAATCCGTAGCTAGGAAACGAAATAAATCGCCGTCGGGACTTAAGGTAATAAAGATTAAATTACTAATAAAGACCTTAAGAATCGATACTAGCTTTCCGTTTCTACCGCCGCCCGAAGAGAAGGAGGACGACGATAAAACTCCTACTTAACTACCCCTTACTCGTAGCTCTATACTTATCCCGCTAATTCCTATGATATTATCTTAGAATAATAATAACGGGGCTTCTAATAGCTGGAATATACCGGTAGTTACCCTGATTATCGTAATACTAACCATTAGATTCCTAAACCCTATCGATTACCCTAGGCTTAAGTTTAATAAACGTAACGTAACCTAGTAATTAAAAAGGGTAGATCGACTATTAAACCGCTACCGTATAAGCGACGACGATAAGATTAAGAAGGTCGGTAAATAAACTACGATTAAAATTATTAAGGAGCGTATTAATAACGTTATAAAGGTTTAAACGATTTAAAGAGTTATCGTTATAGCCTTAAAGTACCGTTTTAAGATTACCGATAAACTAAGCTAAGCTAACGTTAAACGTAAACTCGTATAATTAAAACGAGGTAACGTAATTTACGATCTTAAGACGATTTTTACATATCTTATAAACTATAAACGTATTTCTAAGCTCGTAAACGATAACGGAAAGCTTTCTTAGAAAGTAAGATACCTAACCGATAAACTCCTAATATTCTTAATTATAAAGTTTTATAAAACGGAAGACTATAACTATAATAAGATCGGAAATATCGATTACCGAACTCTTTATATCTAGCTTTATAAGTAGGCGGAACGTCGTATAGTAATATAAATTACCGATAAGAACTAAGCCGAAGAACGACGATAATATAAAACGGTAACTTTCGAAGAACCCGAGAAGCTTATAATATAAATAATTTAACAATTAGCTATTCTTAGCCTTTAGATGCCTTTACTACCGCCTCCTTCGTAGCCTAGACCCTCTTACGGCTACCTAAGTACTAGTTAAGAAGCTAGTATATAAGCCCTTTACGATCGATTTAACGCTTTAGAAATAAAAATAACTTCGTAGAATTATTATTAGAAAAGTAGTTCTTATAGCCCTAGGGATACGTACGACGCCGATTAATAATATTAATAAGAAAATCCGTTTTTAGTAAAAGCGGTTCGGAACTTAAGTCTTTATAACCTATAAATTAACGAAAGAACCTTAACAAGCTTTAAACGTAGTACTATATTAGATTACCGAGGCATACGTAGTAAGATTTTATTAACTTAGTTAAGTAATTATAAAGAATTCGAATATTAGTTTTATAATACTTTCGATCGGCTTTATAATTATACTCGCTACCTATTATTTATAAATATAACCTAGAATCGGTTCTATTATAGGAATTAAGAGCGACTATATTACCTCGAGAACGGAAACCCGGATAAGCTAGAGTTAATATTAATCCTAGGATCGATTATTACTTAAGCTAAGCGTAAAGAAGAATCGATCGCTTATTATATCTTATTCTATATATATTAAAGTAAGGAATCTTTAGAGTACGTACGTAGGATAGTATATTATTATTTAGCTAGGACGCTAAAGCTTATATCCCTTAACCTACGATATTTTAAGAACGAAGAAATAATACCGAAATAAAAAGAGATACTTAGAGTTATATCGGAGATTAATGTTATTTAGATAGTCGAACGTAAATATAATTATAAACTATACGAGACTAGGATCTTAGGTTATAATTAAACCAAGGGTTTTATCGATAACGAGGGTATCTATTATTATAAGGGTATTATTAAAACGGATCTAATCGAAGTTAACGTAATTAAGCGAGTTAAAGGTCCTAACGGCGAGTATATCGAAAGAAAAGTATCCGATTATGAGGATGTAGAAGTTCTATTGTTATAGCTTAAGCGTAAACCGACTAAAGCCGGTAAGAGCGCTACTTCGAATACGAATGACTAAGCTAAGAAGGCGAAGACTATTAACGGGCTATTAAAAGAGTTTTAGTTGGATAAGATTAATAACTTTATTATAAGGCGCGACGAACTTAATTGCCGCTTTTTTCCGAGCCGTTATACGAATTTTTTACGATTTAGTTCTTATTAAGTACGAGCCTTTTTTCGACGACGTTAGTATTAAAGGCCCGGTATCGAGATACGATAACCAGGAGGCTTTTCCGGAAATACGACGCTTTATCCTAGAGTACTTAGAGAATATCGACGTAGTTTTCTTAAACTTCGAATTAACCGGTACTACTACTAGCGCCGTTAAATCTACTTAGTATAAAGGTAGTACGGTAATCGTCGGATATTTATACGGTATAAACGGTAGGAAGCCCTCGGAAGCGAAAATAATTAAGATCTTAAAATAAAAGTTATATAAGAATATAAACGAAGTAAGGTCGTTTATTAATATTACGGTTTTCTTTAGGATATGGATCGATTATTACGCTATAGTCGCTAAATCCTTTTTAATATTACTATATAAGGAAATATACTTTATTCAAAGTATCGATTAATAATATACTATAAATTCGCTTAAGATTATTATTATTAACGTATCGGTATTAATTATTTTAAACTATACTATCGAATAATTAATCCGAATAAAAGTCGACGTATTAGGAGACGGTTAAGGGTACGTATTAAGTTAAGATAACGATAAAGGTAACTTTAGACCTTCGAAATACGAGTTAGGGATCTAGAGAGAGGCGGAGTTAAATTACGACGCTACGAAACGAGAGTATCTAGGAGTCGTTAAGTCCTTACGACGGCTTCGAAACTACCTTTACGGCATTTACTTCATACTTAAAACCGACGCTAAAGTACTAATCGCCTAGCTTAACGACGGATTCTTTAGTTTCCCGGGCGTTATCCTTATTAAGTAAATAGCTTATATTAAGATATTTAGCTTCGATATTTAATATATATCCGGTAAAAGATATTCCGTTACGGACGGTTTCTTACGTAAACCTAGCGGCCTAAGTAACGACGATAACGATTAATAAGAAGGCGATATAAAGGATTTTATTAATATATAGCTTAATATAATATACGCGAATATAATCGTATTACTTAACGTCGTCGAGTAATCTAGCGATAAAGCCCTACCGTTATAACCGCCGGAAGAATAATCGATAGAATCGTAAGAAATAGTAACGTTTCTTGCGCGATTTTAACTACTTACCCGACTAAAAAATAACCGATTAATAGGGTATTAAAAGCGATAAACGTGGTTTAAGAAGGAAGCGCTTAAATACGTCATTTCGGAGAATATCCTATAAGGAAAGGCCGAAAGGTATAAGGATATACGACGAATTATCGACTAAAAGAAATTACACAGAGCTATAATTAAGGATTACTACGAGGATTTTAATTATAGGAGACGTACTTCGACCTACGATCGGATAGCTAAACTATATTACTAATGCCGTATATTCGAATACGTCGCCCGAGAGGTTAAATCGTATCTTAAATACTAAAAAGGAAATAATACCCGGAAAGTCGACCCCGCCTTATATAACGAGCTAATTAACGATCTTATTTACTAAGTAATAAACGTATAATATATATTAATAAATAACGGATTTATCGTAATAATCGAAGCATAAAACGAACTATCCGGTTTTCTCGAAGCCCGAGTCATTAGAAAGATAGATTCTAAAACGATCGCTAAGTTCCTCTAGGAGTAAATATTCCTATAGTACGGCGTACCCTTAGTAATTAAGTATAATAATAATTCCGAGAATAAAAAGGAGGTCCGTAAAGTAATAAAGCTAATCGGTATTAAAGTTAAAGTCGGTATTATTTATTTCCCGGAATCCTAAGATATAATCGAGGTTAGGTATAAAGTAATTCGCAAAGGCCTTATAAAAAGTATAAACGGTACCGATTAAGGATAACCGAATTTATTAAGCGTAATTATATAGGTACGTAGGACTTCGACGCCCTTATACGGAATACCGTTATACGAATTAATATATAAGCGTAAAGCTATTATCCCGATAGAAACCGTTATCCCGATTTAGCGTATTATAAATTAAAAGAATATCCCGGACCGAGAATCGCTTTTAGCTATACGCGTACGACTAATCGAAAGACGATAAGAAGATATATTAGCCGTAGCTAAGGTTTTAACGGCTAAATATAAGGAAGCTACCCGGTACTAGGACGAAAAGAACGCTTACCGGATACGAAAAAAGCCCCTAAAAACCGATAACCTCGTATTATTATACGATACGCTACGATATATAAATAAGTCGATAGCCGTAAAACTAAAGTACTATTAAAAGAAACCGTACCTAATCGCCGAAGATTTAGGTTATAGTCGTTATAAGCTTAAAGAACCGAATAAAGTTACGTTATTATACCTAGTTTTAAGCTATAAACTACGGAAATTTATCTAGGATACTAACGGGTTTTAAAAGCTAGAAAACCCGGAAAAGAACGAATAAACTATACGCCTACTACCGACTAAATATAAGGACTAGGAATCGACGACTATTAACGACCCTTAAACTAAAGAAGGCCTAGAGCTTATACCTTCGGTAATCGACGATAAAGAAGAAAAGTAATTAGCCCCGAACGATAAGGTACGAATTATAATAGAAATACTAAACAGAACGCTTAAAGGATACGAAGTTATACTTAACGATAAACCCGGATTAAAAAGATCGACCCGATTTAATAAATAACCTTTTTATTATAATACGATAAGGCTATAATATCCTAAAATAACCTACCTATACCGATCGAAGAATAATAAAGCCTAAGAGCTTAACATATAATCGCTTTCTTAAGTAAGAGAGGAAAGAAGTTATTCTTATATGGTTATTAAACCGGTAGGTTATATACGAAATTAATACCCTAAATTATAATATTAATAAATACGCCCTTCCTTATTTCTTACTTTAAAGTAATTTATATTAGTAAAAGTAAAAGAAAAAGGAAAAGAAAAGGAATACGCGTCTAAAAGTAAGCCAGAAGTAATATATACCCGCCGATTAATACCTCTCTTTTCCTCTTAGTTCCCTTACCTTATCCCTTACTTATTAGTTATTAAGAAAACTAAAAACTTATTTACTTTCCGACCCCCGGAACGTAGCGATCTTCGAGTTTATTATAGCTAGTAACTCTTTTCCCGTTACCCGTATTATAAGCGGGTATACGGCCTAGCTTAGATCTTTTACTAAAAGGGGGTTACGATCTATCCTCGTCCGAAGGTAGGTAAACCGCTCGTCCCGGAATTTATAACGTATCCCGTTAATAAAGAAGAGGTAAACGCCGTAGGAGTACCCGAAGATATAATCGGAAGCTAAAGAACAATAGGAAAAGAACGGCTATATACCTACGTATTTAGCGGTATCGGAAGAAGCGAGCCGGCGCTTATAGTATTAATAAGATATCTCGTTAGGTATCTTATATTATTAAACGAATAAACTAACGACGTAACGAAAATCCGTCGTTAATCGACGGAAATATTCGATAACTAACCTCTTATTATTAATCTTTATAAATAACGTCCGACGGAAAGAGGATTAAACGTAACGAGTAAGGAATATAACGTAACTCTAAAGATAAGTAACCTCTTAAAAATCCTTACTTAAGATTTCCTACGTAATATACCGGCCGGCCGCCGGCCTACCTAAAAAATAGAACTAGACGTTATAAATTATCTTATTATTAATTAATTTAACCTTCGATTAATAAATCGTATTAATATTAAAAGCTATATATCTAGCGTTATTAGTTTCTTATCCGAATTTCCTCGATGCCTTAGAGCTACCGGCCGATAATTACTTTCGGGCTTTAGTCTAACGGGCGGAAGTACGGGATATACGATATTTATTAAGGCTTAGGAACTAACCGATTAACGTCCCGGAATTTCTCGGTAAAAGGTAAGCGGCGGAAGGATTCGTTAGGCTACTTATTCATTAGATTTACCGGCGGCGGTATCGACTTAGCCCGTTAATACGTTACGGCCTTTTTCTTATCCTCCTTAGCCTTTCTAAAGGCCCCGGCGATTTCCTCGTCGGTAATTTCCGTAGCCTTAAGTTATTCGAATAACTTAAGGACGGACGCCCGGTCTAGTTTAAGGAGTTACTTTTAAAGGATAGGATTTATTATATATATATATAAAAGAAAGAGAGATAGGAATGACGAAATTATAAATCTAGAATTAAGAAAAATCGAAAAACGAATTAAAACGAAGATAGAGAACCTAAGGAGAGGAAGAAAGGAAATAGATCGGAACTATGGAATAGCGAAAAATAAGAAAGAAGGTCGGACGAGAACGAGAGAGTCGAATACGTTACTTAGGTCGTAAGTACCGTACTTAGGAGAGTCTCGATAATACCTATCCTAGCCTACGTTTAATTACAAATCCGCGAACATACGTATTAATTACTTTACTAAGAGTATATAATAGGAAGCTATAAGCTAGCGTATTTCTTATTATAGCTTTATACGTATATAGGGGAACGCGCTTTCCTAAAGCGTTAGCCGTAAAGGTATATCTAACTATATCGTTAATACGTTTTCCTCCCTCCCTCTCTTTTTCCTCTTTAGGTATCCTATTCCGAAAACTCCCCCTTTATTATTATTATATTCTTATTAATCTCTAGCCTATCTTTCTTATTATTAATTTAATTTTTTAACTTTACCTTTAACTTATTCTTTTTTTTCCCCTCTCTTTAATTCTCTTTTTTATTTTTATAATATCTTTCCCCCGCTCCGTCGGAATCCCCCCCTTCTTCTTCCTTTCCTTCGTTTATAAAGACGTACGTCGCGCCGATTTAGCCGACTTAATAGAACTCCTATAGGAGATTTATTGTAGTAAAGATAACTAAAGTAATATAAAGGAGTATTAGCTTAATACTTTAAATAACTACGATTAGAGGAGGGGCTAAATCGAACTAGGATCCGATATAACCTAGGCCTTCCGGCTATTTATTAATCGGCCCCGAACTATAAACTAATAGCAATAAGAATAAACGAAGGTAGCCTTAGCTAACTCTTTTATTTATATCGCTTATTACGATTACTTTATTAACGAGGATATCCGTATCTTCTATACTATAATAAGTTACGACTTAAAAGATAGGAAGACGGCCTTCGAATTAAACCCGTATTAAACGATAGGCTACCGATCGGTAGGATCGTTCGATTTCCTAACCCGCCGATACCTCCTCGATAATCCCGCCTTTACTTTAGTCTTTACGATTTATACTGTAGTGGTGCGGTGGATCTAGGCCACGTAGCCTTTTCGATGTGTATTTATATGGGTCGCGCACTCATATTTTCATCAGCTAGACTTAGACCTGTAGATATCACGACCTACAGCTATTCACTCGTTTCTTGCCATGCCTTTCTAGCCTTCCTCGTCTTTGCCTTTCCAGTCTCCCTTTCCCAGCTGCCGTTTTCAGCTGGCCGATCAACTGATTACAGCTGTTTACAGCTGTGATCTTGGGTTAATCGGCACTGGGCCAGTTGTTGGCAGTTGGATAGCCCTTGTTTCGTGCCTCCGTCACAGCGTGCCCACGCTGCTCCTGTTCAATACGGATCTAATAAACTCCGAACGAATTATTACCGACCCCTCGAAGTTCTTCTAGGCCTATTTCGCCGTAGCGCTATACCTTTCTAAGCTCCGGAGATTATATAGCTTTAATATAGTTAAAAACGGCGCCTTCGATCGGGCGGCGTACGCGTTCGGCTAATTATAGCGAGCTTAGGAAGGCGGTAGCTTCGAACCCGATATAACTCCTTAGTTTACTTATTACGTCGCGTTAATAAACTAATAAGATAGCTTTAGTTACGGTTTTTAAAGCGGCATTTTACCGTATCTTATCTTTAAACGACCGATCGAGGTCGCCCGTTAAGCCTAAGAAAATAAGGGACTTAATTTCCTTAATATTATAAAAGAATATACCGAAGTAGTAAAGTAATTTTATAACGTTCGAGTTTTAAAGAAGGAGGTAGGTATCGTTAAGCGTCTTTAGTAAGCCGTAAATTACTAAAAGTAAATTAATTTTATTAACGTTATAGCCTCGGCGTAAAGTACGCCGATCGGTAAGCCCCCTAGCCGTAAATCCTCCGTTCGGTTTATCGCGTAAGCCGAAGTCCGCCGTTCCTTTATAGCCTTAGTATTTAATCCTTTTTATTCCTTCGTATTAACGGACGTAAACCTCCGTTACGATAACTTCGTTAAGGTTATAACGCGTCCTCTTTCTTTCTCTAGCCTAAAAAGGATTAAAGCTTTTTAATTAAGGGAGACCTTTATACCGTATAGGTAAAGGGGAAATACCTAATTAACCCTCGGGACGTGCCTGCTTCCCTACTATTCCCTTAATTAAGAGGGCTAGGAAGAAACTAAGAAGAAGGTAGCCGAGATAGAGAAAGAGAACGCCGATCAGGTTAGATCGGTAAGGATAAACCGAGCTAAGCTAGCCGTAAAGTAATAAAAGGGCCTCCTTATGATATTAAACGATAAGTTAAAGGCACGACGATAATAATTAAATAATAGCTAATAGAATAGAGTTTCGTAGTAATTTTTAAGAGGAGATATTAATCGGGATATACCGTATTACCTTTTTTAGTTTAATTATTCCTTACGGTATAATTAAACTAAAGAGGCTATAGTAATACGATAAGATATATCCTTTTAATATATTACGTAATACGTTACGATAGGCCTTATACTTATATAAAGTAACTATAGCTCCCGTAAGTACGGGATATATTATACTTATTATTTAGTTTATTACCTAGTAGATTATTATCTTTATTATTTTTATATTAATTAAAGATTCGTTTTTGTTATTAGATTCGCCGTTCTCCGATTAATATATCTATTTTAGTTATAGGCGCTTAAGTTACTTCGTCGTACCGCTATAGCCGAATAAGTGACTTTTACGTTTTACCCTTTTTCTCCCCTTACCTTTTATACCTTCGGGCTAGCGACTACTATATTTCTACGACGAAGGGGCATAGCTAAGATACGATAATTACATTGGATTCCTTATTTTTCGATTAGTATAGCGGTATTAGTTTTATTTATCTTAGATTATCGTACGAGCTATAGTCTTCGATAGAGTACACTTTCGAGTGAACCTATCCGGGTCTCCAGCATCGCGTACGCTCTGCTCCTCCTTAATATCTAATAATTAAAAACTTCGTAAGATTATATTAACGCTTTACGATATCGTAACCTCGCTTAAGTAAAGGATATTCGGCTTCTTCGCCGCTAGTACCTAACCTCCTACCTCCTGTACTTAGGCCGATAGTTAAGCGTATGTTATATATACGAAAAGTAGCGCTAGAACTTCGGCCGGTAGCTAAGCTTACCGCGGAAGAATATCCCTTATTCCCGGGTCCGGGGCCCTAATTATCGCGTAGCTTCTCGAGGATCCTTTTATTAACGGCGACGTCGATATAATTATACCTAGATCCTCCCGCGCGACGTACCCCGGCCTTAGTTACTCGCGGCCGATAAGTCCTAATGTCCCGAGCTATCGAGCTTTCTAGTAACGAATCTTCCGAGAAGTAATCCTCGGAGGAAGACTTCCTTTCTTTATACGAAGGAGTAAGCGTTAAAAGCGATTACCTTATTACGTTTATTACTCGTAAGGTTTTCCTACGTAAAACCCGCTCTTAAACTCGCGTACGTTAGGTTACGTCTTCCGGGGATATCGTTATTACTCGCGCCTCCCGGGCTACCGCTATTACTACGACTCCGACCCGTAGTAATATTATTAAACGAGAACGAGATTAAGGACGAAATCGTAGCGCTTCTTCGGCTTCCGGAATAACTACTAGCCTTATTAATCCCGTTAGTCCCGCCGTTCCGGCGGTTTCTTTTAATATTTCCGTCGCGCCGGTTATTCCGGCCCTTGCTATTATTATATTAGGAACTACTTCGGCTATACGAAATCGAAAGTATAGCGTTTACCGCGTAATTCCTTACTTAAGTTATATACGTAATACGGCTTAAAATAAATCGATTAAAAAATACTTCGATTTTTTTTAAAGTATTAATTATTATTATCGCTACTCGTTCTGCTACGCCTACGTATCTTTATAAGTATTCTTACCCCCGTACGTCGAGGTCTAGAGCTAACTTTACGTAGGGCCGACGCTTTAATCCTACCGGCTACCTACCTTATCGTCGCTTATATAAAGTCTTTCGCTAATATATAAGCTTTATTCTACGCTCTTTAATATTCGTTAACGTTACTTATAAGCCCTTAAGCTCGCCGCGATAATAAAGGAGCTCCTAGCCTTCTATTAAAATAAGGAGAAGATACCCGCGGTACCCGAGACCGTAAAGTCGTGCCGAAGAGTAACTAACTCCGGTTAATTTACTTAATTAAACGTAAGCCCTTTCGCTACCGGCCTATCGACTACCGTAGCCGTACCCGTACCTAGCTCCGTACTTATTAATCATTTTATTACTCTAAATAGCGTAAGTAACGTTTCCGCCGTCCTATCGACCGTAATATTAAGCGTAGCTTCGCCGGCTACCGGCCTTAAGCTAAGGTTAAACGTAAAAATAAAAGACGTTAGAGAAAAGGAAGAGGAAGAAGAATCTTCTAAGGACGAAGAGTAATCTTTTAGGGAAGTAGTATTTAAGGTCGCGCGTAGTTATCCGCTTATCTTATATAAATAATACTTATATAAAGTATTATACCGATAAATCGACCGCTTATACGAAGAAATTATCGAGTATTAAAACGAACTTATTAATGCTCGTATATCCTGTTAGTTTAGCCTTACTTACGAGTTTCGTAGCTAAGTTTTTATCTTAAAATAACCTTAATATATTAAGATCTAAAAGTAATTCGAGTTCGGTAATTAATAATAAGGAAAGCTATCTCTATATAGTAGTAATACTTTATACCTATATATTAGCTAATTAAAGGAAGAATTTACGTACCGGTAGTACTTACGGCGACTCTTTAACCGTTATCGTAACTATTTCTCTGCAAGTATCCTATAGGTTAAGTAATACTTTAAAGTACTAAACAGGAGCAGCGTAGGCACGCTATAATGAAGGCACGAAATAAGGACTGCCTAACTGCCAATAACTAGCCTAGTGCAGATTAACCAAGATTACAGCTGTAAATAGCTATAATCGGTTGATCGGCTAGCTAAAAACGGTAGCTGGGAAAGGAAAAAAGAAAGAGGACTAGAGAGGGGTAACGAGGATGGCTAAAAAGGCATGGCAAGAAACGAGTGAATAGCTGATGGCTGTAATATCTACAGGTCTAAGTCTAACTAATGAAAATATAAGTACGCGACCCATATAAATAAACATCGAAAAGGCTACGTAGCCTAGATCCACCGTACTACTACAGCTTCCCTAGTTTAATTAATCCGTAAGGAGTAATTAAACTACTAATAGCAATAGGTACGGTAGCTCTCGTTCCTATTTAACCTAATCCTAATCCCGATTAACCCTAATTAACTAAAATCTAGCTAGTTTAATCAAAGGCTAATAGGATAAGTTAGGGAATAAGTTAACTAGGAACGATTGCAATAGTAATAAGTAGGTAGTAAGGTAGGTAACTACAACCGTGCCTAATCCTAAACCTAATTCATAATCAATCCTAAACCTATTTAATCGCTACTAACTAAGAGCTAAGCCAGTTTAACTAACGATTAATAGGAAATAATAAAAAAGATCTAATAATAAGAATAACTAGGCTAGCAGAGCTATAACCTATAAACTAACCTAATTAACCTATTCCTAATTAACCTTAATCAATTAAGAGCGAGCTAGGTTTATTAAGGCTACTAAGAAATAATAGGGATTAATCGGAAAATAGGAACTATAACGGGTAGGTAAAATAAGCATAACTCCTATAAGAAATAAAGAAATAATCCCATATGATATAACGTAATTTCCGTCCTTCTCGTTTATAGCTATTACCAATTCTTTTAACTAATCCTAATCCTATAAACTAACTAATATATTCTATTCATACCCGACTATTTCCGTTTCTAATTATTATTCGTCCGGTAGTATCTACCGGGCTTTCCTTAACCCTCGATCCCTCCTCTATACGTAGTTCTAAGGGCTCTAGCTCTTCCTACTAACCATATATCGGTAAGGGCGATAAGAGGGATCTCTAGGTATTAACTTATAACCGTTCTTATAACTATTCTTAATCTCCTAGGCTATCTTATTTAATATCTATTTAATTCGTTCGTATCGGGATCGTTTATAGGTCTTCGTACGCTAATCGGTAGGTTCCCCGATTAGGTTCGTAGGTATAAGGTCTGTCGGTATCTTCGTGTGGTAATTGAGGGCATCGTGGCACCTATCGGTTAGGGAGGCAAGGAGAGACCTCCCTAGGTGCCGTAACTAGCTGGTAGGGATAAACAAGGGCAATCGGAGCTATCGGCAAGCCTCTTATAATTAAAATAAACTAATCGGTAAAGAACGGATGCCTTTAAGCGCGTGCGAGGTTGTAAAAAGGGGTAGTAGCAGTAACGGAGTTAGATCAACTAAGGGCGAGAAAACTGCCATCTAGGTACTGGTAAAAAACGAAGGCGAAACCGGGTAAAAACGGGCACAGCTCCTTTAAAAGAGACAATTGAGAAACGAGGATAAGGGTTCCTGCTGATCGCCGAACGAGCTTTCAGGTAAACTGATTAAAAGCTGATGAGAAGGCGTAGTTGTTGATGGTCGCTATAGTTATCTGCCCTCCCGTTAATCCTAACCTGAAAAAGGCTTAATCCGAAAGCCACGAAAACGGCTCTGGAGCTACGAAAATAGCTCCTAATTAAACGAAACTCTAGGGATCTCCTGATCGACGAATCCTAAACCTAATGACTGTAAAAACGGTCGCAAAAGGTCGCTCCTAAGATAAGGTAAGGTTCGAGCTACTAGGTAGTCGCTACTAAACAGGAGTAGCGTAGGCACGCTATAATGGAGGCACGAAATAAGGACTACCTAACTACTAATAACTAGCCTAGTGCCGATTAACTAAGATTATAGCTATAAATAGCTATAATCGGTTAATCGGCTAGCTAAAAACGGCAGCTAGGAAAGGAAAAAAGAAAGAGGACTAGAGAGGGGTAACGAGGATAGCTAGAAAGGCATAGTAAGAAACGAATAAATGGCTAATGGCTGTAATATCTATAGGTCTAAGTCTAATTAATGAAAATATGAGTACGCGACCCATATAAATAGACATCGAAAAGGCTACGTGGCCTAGATACACCGCACTACTATAGTACTCAAACGATTAACGTAATAAAGCTTTCGTAAGTCCGTTTACTAATATTTAATTAATAAGGAGGTAAATTACTTCGAAGATATCCTTTTAATATTCCTAGCGTAGTTATATATTCTATATATTTATATAGCGTAGCCTAGTATTAATCCTTTCTTTCTTTCTTGCTATTAGTTTAATTATTTACTAGTTATCGCTATATACTCTCTAAGATTCTCCTAGCTTTAGGGTAATATCCCTAAAGAAACGTTTAAGAGCTATCGTTTCCTTAGCTATATACTCTAAAGCGAGTAATTTAGCTTTAGTAGTCGATATCGATATTATATCCTAGCGAGCGATTCTCTATATAATCGGACCTTTAAATAGGGATATAACGTATTCCTAAGACGACTTTCTTAATTCGGAATCGTCTATAAACGAAGCGTTACTACTAATTAAGAGTACCTATGCATTATTATTCTTATTACTATATCTAATACTAAGAAAGCGAGTAGTATATAGGTATTTAATCGTTTAGTTAATCGCTTTAAAGTATTAAGGTCTTAAATTAGTTAGGAAGTAAGATAGTTAGGACGCGACGAAAGCGATGTCTAGTCGTATTATAATTACACTATAAAGTAATAATCCTACTTTCTTATGGTATTTCTTAATTTATTATTTCGAGGTAACGCCTATATACTTTACTAGCTTAGTAATTAGTAATGATATTATCAGAAAGTAACTATTATTTGCTAATTTAAAGCGTTTAATAATCTTTTCGATATAAACGTCATATATTAAGGTTATAGTTCGCGCTTTACGATTACGTATTACCTTAATCCCTAAATACTACTTTACTGGTCTAAGTTCTTTCGTCTTATAAGTATCCTTTAACCCCGAAGCTACCTTTTATATTATCGCCTCGAAGCTTTTATAATTTATAACTAATATATCGTTTACGTATATTAGTACGAAGACTTCTCGTTCTTTTATATAGAATAAGTACGGCTCCTTTAGAAAGCTCTAAAGTCCTAGGCGGTTAAGGGTACTTTCGATCTCCTTGAACTAAAGTAGGAGTATATCTCTAAACCCGTATATTATTCTTATAGCGAGGGCCCATTTTCCCTCTTCCTTAAACCCGTCTAGTAACTCTATAGATATAAGGTCGCTCTCCGGTCTTACTACGTTAAGGAACGCGTTTTTAATATCATACTAATTAACTTCGAGGTCGAATTAAGCTACGATAGCTATCATTATACGGAACGATTTCGTTATTAACGTAGCTACGTAAGTACTCTTAAGTAACTCTTTATGCTATAAGTTTTCTCGCGTTACTAAGCGCGACTTATAAGTAATAAGGAAATTATCTTTATCGAATTTATAATCGAAGACTTATATTAATAAAATTAGCTTTATTCTTACCCGTTCGCGATTAATAATACGCTAGACTTTAATACGTAAGAAGGCCTTAATCTTAGATATAGCGTTTTCTTTAAATCGCTTTCTTAATAAATGCTTATTTAAGTCTCTTTATATCTTTAGCGGTTTAAGTAAATCGTTACGGTAAATTCTCATCTTAGTAAGCGATACGCTTAATCGCTCAGCCTTCGATTAATTAACGGCTATTACGAAAACTAAGTATATCGTAATATATTTATCGTAGCTCTTTACTTACTATTCCTGTAGTTAATTAAGTCAGAAGGTTATTATAAAGTCGACCTAGCGATCTCTTAGGAGGTTACTCCTAGCCGTTAGGTTACCCGATATTACGTAGGCTTTAATATTTAAACTACTTATTACTTTATTCCTTTCCGGGCTTTTTTCTTTCTTTCTTTTACTATAACGGATAGTAGGAGGATAGACCTTTCTCGTGCGTTACTTACGCTAAGTAGTTTACGGGAATAGGCTATATTACTCCTCTTTTTCGGAGTAAGTACGAATTTCTTTAGTTAATTACTCTAGAGGCTATTCCCGAATATCTATTCCGTCGGCGAAGTATATTGAGGAGGAGCAGAGCGTACGCGATACTAGAGGCCCGGATAGGTTCACTCGAAAGTGCACTCTATCAAAGACTATAGCTCGTATAATAATCCAATATAAATGAAACTAATACCGCTATACTAATCGAGAGATAAGAAATCTAATGTAGTTATCGTATCTTAGCTATACCCCTTAGTCGTAGAGATATAATAGTCGCTAGCCCGAAGGCATAAGAAGTAATGAGAGAAAAGGAATAAAATGCAAAAGTTACTTATTCGGCTATAGCGGTACGACGAAGTAACTTAAGCGCTTATAACTAAAATAAATATATTAATCGAAGAATAACGAATCTAATAATAAAAACGAATCTTTAATTAATATAAAAATAATAAAGATAATAATCTAGCTAGGTAGTAAACTCGATAATAAGCATAGCATGGCCCGTACTTACGGGAGCTATAGTTATTCTATATAGGCATAAGGCCTATCGTAGCGTGTCACGTGATGCATCAAGAGGGCATGTCTTACCGCACTACTATAATATTCGCCGCTCCGGACTTTTAGTACTTTTACTAGTAACCGTACCTAACTTTAATTACTTTATACTCCTTATCGGAATATTCCTACTTCCCGTAGCTTCCGTAGGTACGATTAAAGTAAGTTTTAAACTCGGAAGCCCGTAGGATATATCCGCTTCTTCCTTTAATTTCTCCTAGGTTTCCGCTTCGAGTTACTCTTATATCTCCTATACGATTAATTCGAATAGTTTAATTACCTTTTACGATTAATCGTCTTTAGACCTAGTCGTTTCGTATTTGAAATTATCGGAATCTATTTCTAATTCTTCTTAAGGCTACCCCTCCCCCGAGCTAGGACCGGCGGACTAAGTCGTATCTAGATTCTCGTTACCCGAGATAGGCTCGCTATTTCCGAGAGAAGTTAACTCGTTACTTAGCTTTCGATTAAATAATATAAGCGAATCTTATAGATCTAATACTTCGATAATTAATTAAATAACGTTATTACTTATCCGTATCGAGAGATTTATTCGATTAATTTCTTCTTATTTAAATTATTAAGCTTTTGACTTATTTATTTAGTTATAAAACGTTTCTTCGTTAAAGACTATATTCCTAATTAGAATTACTTTACCTAGCCTAAGAACCTAAATTCGGTATAGGTTATTAGTATAATATCCTACTAAATATCCGATATAAGCTCGTAGGTTTACCTTAAACCCTTTCTTATTAAGATCCTAAGTACGTTCTCCTATTAAAGGATACGCGCGATACCCGTATATATAGATACCGTTCTAGTCCGGTCGTAAGTCGCTCGTTAGCTCCCTTATTACCTCTAGAATATACTGTAGTGGTGCGGTGGATCTAGGCCACGTAGCCTTTTCGATGTTTATTTATATGGGTCGCGCACTCATATTTTCATTAGTTAGACTTAGACCTGTAGATATCACAGCCTACAGCCATTCACTCGTTTCTTGCCATGCCTTTCTAGCCATCCTCGTTGCCCTTTGTCCCCTTTTTAGTTCCCCTTCCCGGCTGCCGTTTTCAGCTGGCCGATCAACCGATTACAGCTATTTACAGCTGTGATCTTGGGTTGATCGGCACTGGGCCAGTTGTTGGCAGTTGGATAGCCGTTTCGTGCCTCCGTCAGCGTGCCCACGCTGCTCCTGTTTAATACTATTTAAAGTACTACTTAAACTAAGCGTTTAAGAGCTCGTAAGGTATACGAAGATTATAAGCTTAGCTAAGGCTAATATTAATTAAATAAGCTACGGCTTTAACGATTTCCGGCTATCATTTCTCTAGTAGCTTTACTTTAATCCTTATCTTAATCGACTTAACGATAATAATCTATTATATTCCCTTACCCCTACTAATTAGCTCTTTAATATTAATAAGCGGGAGTTTAAGATTAATACCTTCTTCTACTACCTAGATCTTATATCTGAATATACCTTTAATACTTATTACTAAGCGCTTATTATCGTAGCGTATCTTATAAATTAAGAGTCGGAATTACTTCCGAACCTATCTTTTAAAGAGTCGAAGAGTTCTTATTACTAATAAACCTTACTTACTCTCTAAGGTCTTAACCTATAACATTCTACTAAATTTATCCTTAATTACGATAAGCTACTTAGATCTGCTATAACCTTCCGAGTAATTAAATAAATGGTAGTATACCCTCTAAAAAGGATGTAGCGAGTAATATATTAGTAAACGGCGCGAGATTACTCTCTTACTTATCGCTTAATTATAATACTCGTACTTAATTATAGGTATACCGTTAATCTTAACGTTCTAGGCGTTTTTAATAAAGGCTCTAAGCGCCTTAAGATTAAGATACCTTACTCGCTAATGCTAGAATACCTCGGAGTCTTCTTTCGGTTTAGTAATATCTTTCGATCTTCTTTACTAGATATTTTTCTCCGGAAAATAAAGTACTACTATAATCGACGCTACGCTACGGGGAATGCTCGATAATATTATAAATAATATCACGGATAAAACTTACAAATAAAAAGATAACTACTTAAATTCGAAAAAGACTAGGTTAAAGCGTCGCTCTAATTTCCTTACTATAATACTTTTCTCGAGGGTTTCATTCCTTAAAATATAATCTAAATCGTAAAACTAAATACCTATACTACGAAGTTTCGCATTAAAGATAATATTAATATAAAAATCTTTAATAAGTACGACGTCCTTAAGCTTTAAATTAAAGGTAGGTTTATTAGATTAATTTAAAATATACTTCTCGATAATCTTATAACCCGTATTAATAATAAGGAAGCTAGTAGTATGAGCTTTAACCGTTTATCCGTCTTTAATAGAAACGAACGATCCCTTTACTAAAAGGTTACGATTATTAATAAAGTAAATAGCTCCATACTTATTAAAGACGGTACTCTCCGATAGTAGGTATAGGATTAAATCCATTATAAAATAGATCTTAATCTAAGTAAATAGGTATATAATACGTAAGTCGATAATAGTTACGTTAAGATTAGCTAACTAAGTAGTAACGTTATTTCCTCGCTCGTTCCCGGAGCGATTATTAGGTATATTATTTACGGGAACGTTCTATTCTTAGCGGTTAATTTAATTTCAAAGCTTAGCGTACTTCGGTAATTCGTATTTAGCTTTAATCTTTCGTATAATATTAGTCAGGATATTTTTTCGGTAGCGTATAGTTTAATTAATAATAAATTTTTAAAAGATTTCATAAAAGCGATCTAGCTATATATATAGTCTACCTCTAGACTTATAAGGGCATTCGTAGCTCGTTACTTTTCCTTAGCCGTTATTATTATCTAATTTCGCTCCTAGTATTAAACCTTAATAAGTTATTACGAAAATTCTATAATCAGATTTACCTTTCTATTTATTTTTAATAACGAAAGCATTAAATACGATACCTAGTTATTTAAGGGCCTTTAGGTATTCGCCGAGTTTATTAGCTTCCGTAAAAGCGATTAATATCTAAGTAATTTAATCGACTACGATCTTAGCCTTAATTACTTCGAGAAAATCTTTTGCTCCTATAACGCTTTTAATTTCGTTAATATAATAAGTACGAATACGAAGGAAGGTATGTTATTACGTAGCGTAAAATTACTTGGAATTATAGGTACTTACCTTTACTCTTTAGAATATCTTACGGGATTTTCGCCTAACTAACGTTTTAATAACGGCCTCGGTAGGAGTAATTTACTTACGGAAGATCTTTATGAGGTTTTAAATAATCGAGTTAAGGTCTAGGAACTAGATCTCTATATTAACTACTTTAAAAAAGCATATAGAAATAAATATAAAAATCTAACTATATAGAACCTTATATTACTTATTAGTAGTTATAACCTAAGCCTCGATTATTATCTATTAGAAAATAAGCTTATTATACGAAGCCGTTTATTACTTTCGAGTTCGAGCCTTAAGCCTTACTAATTAATCTCCTCGGTCTTCGGTTACGATCGATACTTATTCGTAAACCGCTTTCTTATAGTTTTCTTTAAGGAGAGCGTTCTCTTAAGTAATATACTCCTTAAGAATACCTACTACGACTCGATTAAAGTTAAACTTAACTCCATATAGATTAACGTCTTTTTAGATACTAAACTAAGTAGCTATCGACTTAAGCGTAAGGAATTAACGTAATTTTTATCGTAAGTTCGTAAGTAAACGTTAACTAGAATCTCATTAAGAGAAACTTCGAATATATTAATCGTTATAACGAATAAGTAAGTAATTATTTAATATTAAATATAATAGTAAAGTACTAGTATAAAAATAAGAAGGGAGAATAATCGTAAGATCTAAGAGATAAATAAATATGCGATACTTACTTACGCTAGAATAACCTAAGTAATAATAGCTCCTTAGAAGTACCTCGGGCTTATAACTATTACATAGCTAGCGAGAGCTACGTATAGCTTAATAGGTTACGCGTAAAGAGAGTAATGAAATACGGGTAAAAAGGTATATATTAACTAACTAGAAAGAAGGAATATGAACCAATCTATAGGTATATATAGAAGTACTTAACTAGCTTAGGTAAGCTAGGTGGTTCCTACTAGGGGCGTATACCTACGTAATATATTTAAAATGAAAAGGTTTTATAAAAGAAACTTAAAGTTACAACTAAATATTAAAAGTTTATAATTAAAAATCTATTAATAGAATTTTATATTAAAAATATATAAGTTTTAAAACAGAACTTTTTAATAAACAATAATAATAATAATAAATTTATTCTTTAAACTTTTATATAGAAATATATAAAAGTATAAATGTATAAAATGTATAAAATAATGAAATTCGTAAACATTTCCTTGATAAAAAAACTTACAAAAACCTTGAACTTAAACTTAAACTTAACTTAAAAACTTAAACTTTTTTTTTAACCCTGCCTACAGGTAATGACTTCTAGAGTGTACCTGTAGTCACCACCTAGGTATCTAGGTACCGAATGTACTTGTCGGAGGCTATTTACAGCAACGAGACAGCTCTTGGCATCCGTCCGTCATCCGGTCGGTGGCCGACTTCCACTCCCTCGCCAATAGCCTATACGAACCAGCTCAAACACGATACTGCGCAGCACAGACTGACTCTCCGTCTTCAAAGCTGAACCGCCCCTGTCTGATGCGACGAACTGTGTGGATCGGCTGAGAGACGTTCAGCCTCCACCCGCGCGGCATCCTGCACAATACAATACATAAGTCTATGCTAGCCCTTTTACTTTCCAGCCAGTCCGATTCGGCAAGTTAGATCTTTTCGTTTAAAAACGCCTGCGTCGACCCGAACCCCATCGCCCATTCCCTCACCATGTCACCTCGTCCTCTCGGAAAGGGGCTGTTAGGAGGAGACGAGTCTCCAGCTCAAGTTCGTAGCCCTCGTACTTGCGTCATCAGTATGCCTTCGACCCGGTCTTTCGTCCTCACCATACTCCTGGGCTTGTTCGTCGCCGTCGGGCTAGCAAATGCCGTCTTTCATCAACGGTCTCCCGAACAGGACCCTGCTGAGGGCGCCGACCGTCTTGTCGGGCATCAGGATGACTCGAATTTCTCTCGTTTGCTGAGCTCGGCTTCACCCCAGGCTCTGCACGAGTTCCTTCACGCCTACCTCCCGGGCACTTACAAACACGGTGTCTACGATTCCGACCAGTCGGCCTTGGAGGTCATCCATGCAAACGATCCGGAACTAGCAACATCTATCGTTCAGTTAGCAAAAAGACAGCAGTCCGCAAATGATACGGCCGTCTCCACAACCAGTGCTGCGAGTACGGACTCCGGGACTGTCGTCACCACAACTACTCCAACTGAAACTAGCACAGTCGATCCCCCTTCTTCTCCCTCTTCCTCTTCCCCTGCCACATCTCCTGATGCAACTACGCCACCCCCCCAGACGACGACAACAGACGTAGGAACGACTACTACTTCTACCCCGACCAGCACGTCACAACCCAGCTCGCTTACTCTGCCCACGACCTCTGAATCAGCCGATGGGTCTAGTCTTTTTGGTGCGTTTTCCCGAACTCTCCAGTTGTTCTGTTGAACCTTTTCTTGCCATTGCCAAACTGTGTGCAGCGAACACGGAGAGTACTCGGTGTGCGTACGTTTGGCTAATCGTGACTAGCATCGACTTTGACGACTGCGACGCCCTCTAGCAGCGGCTCAACGCGGCCAACTAGGGTGTCCACGTTCACCTCCACGCTGCCTGGGGGGGCCGTAGTAAGTAGAATCCGCTTTTTTATCTTCTTTACTGCGTATACGTGGCTGTTGTGACTGCCCCTAGGGGCGTGGATAGGGCCCCACGGCCTCATCATGGCTAATTACTAACATCGAGTTATTGCAGACCACCATCACTTCGGTTGAAGTCGTTACCCCCGGGCCCGAAGAAGCTACTACAACTTCCGGCTCATCGGGAAGTTTGCAATCCGGCTTCGCCGCCCCGCTAGCCAGACGACGCGTGGCAGAAGTTGTTATCGGTGCAATTATTGGAGGAGCAGTTCTTGTTTGACGATTGCGTTTCATGTCAATTTGGAATTTGGCGTTAAGCATCAACTGAGTGGGGGCATTTATACAACGGCGCCGGCAGTGCATACACGAAAATATGAACGGCATTTACATTCCTTTGAATCTTGGTAGCAAACTTGGAATAGAGCAATATCAGCTAGTGTCCTTGCAAGCTCATGCGGGTCCCGATAGATGTAATGAAGATTGCGGATTTATATTTCCACGGAGGGTTGGTTCATGGTACTGGCTAAGGGAAATTGGAAGACGATGCCTAGGGATCGCACAAGTCCTAGCGAGGAATTTGATAGAAGTAATGATGATGGCCTCAACCCTGGGAAATGGTCCTTAGTATTGTTTGGCGTCGGCCCGAAGGGTCCCCCCTCGCCGACACTGTAGGTAACTAGAATACAAGGCGAGGCCCTCCCGGGCGGAAGCTCGCCACGCACCCAAGTAAAAATAATTGTAAGAGTCATGTCCATTGATTCCGCTGGTACGAGGCGGCAAGTGAACGACATGACCATAAGAGAGGGATGTCGAGGCAATGAAGAATAAATTAGATTCCCGTTGGCGGTCTCGGCGGGCACTGCGCTGGACGATTTCCTCTGAGACGCACAAAACAACCTGCAAGGTAACGACACATTCTCTTCTGCACAGTCGGTTTTCTAGTATAGGGAGAGATTCAATCATCCCGGCCCAATCTTAGGCATGTCGTGATGCTCGCTTAGCTTAGAGAGGTACGTGTTCAGTCCCTCCACCCTCTCCTTGTGCGTCTTGCGGAACTCGGACGTTAGTTTCGGGTCTTGCACTACTTTCAACATCTGGTTTCGGAGAGCTAGATGTTAGCATCGATTCGTCGTGGCCTCGATAGGCGCGAACGGGCAATGTTCGACTTACCTTCTTCCTATTAGCCTCCTCATACTGTCGCTCAGCTTCCGTCTTGTACTCGGCTTCGTCTCTATCCCCGTCGTTCTCGTCCTTGCGGTGGTCGCTTTGCTGCGGGGTTTCAACATCCTGGCGCGCCGAGTCGTCCCACGCAGGAAGGGAGCGGTTGAGGTCCGGTGCGTTGCTCTTCTTCTTTTTCTTCGTCTTCTGCACTTTCCCGCCTTTGAGCCTGAGGGCGCCGCCTCCAACGGATAAATAATCATCCGCTGGCATCCCGTCTGTTTGGAGAGTGTGTTGGCGTAAGGTGCAATAACAGTACACGTAAAGAACACATTAATACTATGCTAGTAGATGAGTAAGAAGTAATATCTAACTAAATAACTTAAATATATCTTGAAATAACTATAAATACATTCCTATATATATACGCTTTTAAAATATAAAATTCATTTATATTAATATTTATTTATCAAGTATTAAAAGCTTTAATACTTATAATACTTTATAAGATACCTGCTTATTAGGTTTGGAAAACTTTTTATTTCATATTTATTATACGTTTCATTGAGAATTTTTCTTCTCTCCTTCTCTTTCTCTTCTTCCCTTTCTTAGATCAAAAAGTATTTACAGAGTCGCCACGACCGTCACCTTGACTATCCTACAGTGACGAGTTGCCATTCTCAATCCGGGAATCACTCTGAAGAGCAATCACCTTCTTAGGAAGTCTCCCGAACGTCTTAGAGCAGTGTTCGGGAGATGTCGAAAAATCGAGGGGACATGATATATATACACATATATACATAGAGAGAGAGAAGCCGACTGGAACTTGAAAATTCAACGCGAAGTTCGGTTTATTGAATCCGTTTGATTGCAATACCCTTGATCGCGAGAATCTTGGAGACTCTTGCGGGGAAGGGTGGCTTGCACCGGAACGGCGCAAGAAATGGCACCGGTACCTATCACTATCCTAACCGGTTTCTTAGGATCAGGAAAGACAACGCTTCTACTCAACCTCGTCCCACAACTTCGCGCCACGAACCCATCCTACCGGCTTGCTCTGCTCAAAAATGAGTTTGGCGACATAGCCGTCGACTCCCAGCTGGCATCGTCGAGCGCTGTGTCCGGCGTCCGGGAAATTCTGAACGGTTGCATCTGCTGCAACCTCGTCGGCCAGCTGAGCCAGGCCCTCGTGCAGCTACGGGACGACGTCAACGCTGACCGCATCGTCATAGAGACCTCCGGCTCTGCCTTTCCTGCCACTTTAGCTATCGAGGTGAATCGCCTGGCCCGCGAGACAGGCAACTTCACGCTTGACGGCGTCGTCGCCGTCATCGACGTCGAGAACTGGAAGGGGTACGATGACACGAGCTTTACTGCGCGCATACAAGCCCGCTACACCGATTTAATCGTCTTCAACAAATGGGAATTCTGTGACGAACGCAGGTTTGACGAGTGTCTCGATCGAGTGGGAGACCTGGAAGTGGACGTCGCCTGGGTCAAGAGCGATCGAGGACGGGTTTCTCTAGATGTCATCTTCGGCATCGATGGTGGCTTGGCACGCGGCATGACCACATCAACAGTTGGTAGTGACGACCACTTTCATAGTCATGATCACCGGACCGAAGTTGAGGTCCTCTCAGTTACGCTTTCCGGAAAGACGGGTGCAACTGTCAACGCCAAGAAGCTATTGACTCTGTTGAGTTCCGCGCCAAAGGATGAGGTTTACAGGATCAAGTCGATATTGGCTGCCCACCCCTCTATCATGGACTCTAGCGAGGGTGTGGACACACCCTCGCCATCGCATCAGCCACAAATATATATCTTGAATTGGGCGTTTGGGAGATGGATATTCACTCCACTTAGGCCCGAGGTGATCGACCACAAGTCGGACCACCACGTAGTGCTTCGCATGACTGTGGTTTTGGCGAGATACGAAAGCGGAAAATGGAAAAGAAAACTCAAGACGGATCAACTCTTGGAGCTCGACGGCGAGGAAAAGGGCGATTTAGCTGTTGTAGACATCTCCTAACCCCCATAGCAGAGACCGAACCTACATAAAGCCGGGTCCTTAGGGATCATGGGCACAGTATTAACATGGAGTGACCTTCTTGGGTTTGAGGATCGAGCAAGTAGCTACTTGTGTATTGTGCGTTTTCTTTCCCAGACCTCTTCCAAATGTCCCATCTCATTGCACCTTGCTTAACGACTAATTTCTAGGAACGAACCTCTGCACCACCACAGTCAAAGCAGTACGGAAAAACGTACATAGTTAAATATACCAGGTATTCCCAAAGACCAGCCGCACGCCTCTTCTTTAATCCGCTGTCATTTAACGCCATAGGTCTCGATCCCCCTTCTTAGGTCCGTGGCTACTATTGGGTCTCGGCCATAGATCTTCTTTGTGATGGCCTAAAGTCCCGGCGCTTTCCCTGCGACTAGAGACGCCCGTATCGCCTGGTACAGCTAAAAATCCACCAGAACCAGTGCCCTGCATTACCACACTCCTTCTCGCGCCACCCGTACCTAGCCAGCCAGGGTCTGAGTCCGCGAGACCATAACTACTCAAAGGACGGCCGCTTGTCACACTACTACTGCTGCGATGACCTTTAGCCCCATTGTATGCGGTGCCGCGAGTATCGAAGGGATCCACTATTGGCCAGGAGTCAGTAGTTGCTATTTCGTCATGACGGATACAGCCAGGAGTACAAGAACGTTAGACAGGAGGCCGGGGCAGGCTGTGTGTTTGTTTACTTCTGGGAGTTGAAAGATTCCACTGAAAAGCCACTCACTCCGAATGCTCCCCCAGTCAATGTCATCCTCCCCTTTGGTGAAAACCTCAAGCGTTTGGTTGAGCGAAAGCGTTCCCATTCCGCGGGATTGATCGAATGCTGCCGGGGCGAATGGGTTGTTGGAACCGAAACGTGCAGGCACATTGTCGAAACTGTTTGTGCTATTAGGTGAGAGGCCGGCTCCGCCTGGGCTAAACAAGACAGCACTGCTAGAGCTACTTGGTCGATGGCGACTGCCCGCGAATCCAGGCGTGGGTAGTGGGAGGCCGAGGAGGATGTCGGGGAAGTTCTGATCGCGGACATAGAGGGCAGATAGGCGCGGCAACCCACCGGCGAAAAGGGACGAGGCCAGATAATTATAATAGCCATCCGTAATGCTTGCGTAGGAGCAGGCCGCCGAGGCAGTGATTTCAAAACGAAGAGTTCGCAAAGACCAATTTGTCAAAGGTGGAATGGGCCTGACGTGAGACGGAAAGGCGGTATCTACCTGGTTAGTTATGGAGAGTGTTGAGAGATTTGGTGCATATGCCAGAATACTATGGAGGGCGAAGGGTTGGATGCCGGTGTTGGTGAGCGACAGGACGTTGAGCTTCTTCCGGGTCTCCTCTCTTGATAGATATGCCACCAAGCCATCTGAAGTGACCCTCGTCATATCTACGAGTAACAGCTCCTCCAAAGCTGGAAAAGCCGGCAGCATGTCGTTGTACTTGAACATGTTGTCGTCCACAACCCTACAATCCGATAATTTGAGGGCCCGTAAACAGCCAAGCACGCTCAGCACATGTCTCAGTACCGCAGGATCCATATTGATCTTAGCCAGCTCCAACACCTCAAGATTTTGCCATACATTGCCGCTGCTTAGTGCTTCCAAGCTGCGCTCGCTGCCGCAGGCGTAGGTCATCTTCCTTAGATCAGGGCATCGGGCTTGCACTTCAAACTTGAGGGTTTGGTAAGCTAAATCATCGCTAAAGAGGCCCTCTGGGAGGTCAACATAACGAAGATTGGGCAAGACAGCGATGGTTCTCGCAAGCGTAGGCGCGCTGGATTCTCGTAACATATAGGGCGTCTTGAAATACCGAACGAGTACCCCGAGGCGAGTAGGGTCTTCTCGCAATGAACGACATAGCAAGCTCAGCCTAGCACTTGCCGTGTCCTCGGGGACGCCGTTCCGATTGAATCGGCTCCTACGCTTCCGCTTCTCAGAAAGGTCGATCTCACGCTCGCAATAATGGACGGAATCGATACGGATGCTGTGATACCTGTTATAGCAGGAAGGCCGCTAGCTGAGCAACGAAACAATACGCAGTAGCAAGGGACGCCTTGCGGGAGGGCAACTCACATCAACTTGACAGCCGCCTCCCTCCAACGCTTACTGACCTGACCAGCGTGAGAGAGGTCGCGAAGGTCGCAGAGCATACAGGCATTCTCCAAAGCGCTCTGCTCGCACGTCTCGTAGGACTCATCGCAACAGTGGGGGCAGACAAAGGAAAGGACCCTCTGCAAGATAGGAGGGGGGAGCTTGAACCAAGGTGCGAATACGCTGCTCCTCTCGGCATACCGATATTGGTCGCGGTGGTGGGTATTATACTGCCAATATTTGTCTCGTTCCAGATCGTCACGGGCGGGCGTGTTGGATAGCTCAGACTGCGAGGGCTTCTTGCTACGTCGGAAGAACTTCATAGTAATAAATTTCATGGTGGGCTTCAGAGTATAAAGTGGGAAGACATGTCGCCTGATATCTACCACAACCAACTCCGCCTACTATGAGAGTAAGAAAACGAGCAGAGTTCTTAGGATTCAATTTAAATACGGTACTACTTACCATTTAGAAAGGATTAAATAATAGAAACGATAAATATTAACATTACTATATTTTAATAAAAATAAAATGCTTATATATAAATATTAAGTTACTAATAATTATATTAATATACATTAATTAAAAGTATTAATTTAGTATTTTCTTTACCTATTAATATAATTTAATACCTATTTAATTATAAATATAATTTTAAGTATTTAGAGATTTAATTATATTAATATTTTCTATCTTTTGAACTATTTTATTTTATTAATTATTATATATATTTTAATATATTATGTAACGGTTTTACGTTTGTTATTTACCTTAGTAATAGGAGTTTATATATATATACGCCCATATTGTTTCCATCCCTTTAGTTAGTTTTAAGATAGAATAAGACTTTTTTTATTCCTTTGCTCCTCCTACCATTACTCGTTACTCATGTGATAGCTCCTTGTGAGTGCTCTCGCCTACATAGCTTCCGTTCTATGTAATATAATAGTAATGTATTATAAAATATGATACTTTCAAAGTACTAAATATTTTAAACTAAAGACTTTATAAAAATATATATATATTAACCTTTTCCTTCAATCTAATATCTTTTTAAAGTTAAAAATTTAATAAAATAATAAAAGATCTTACTTTTTAAATTTTTTTTTAAAAAAAAAAGTACAAAACTAATCCTATCTGGAGGATAGTTATAATACGTCAAACCTCCTGTCATGCTAATAAATTTACAGGGGTAAATACCTCTGTAAATGTAGAGTTATTTTAAGAGATACCTTGTTTTTATTAACTAAAAGTTTATATATGCTATATTAATTAGTTAAAAGTTCGTATAGCCTTCTTAAAACGAATGCATCTAATAAAACCGTAGCATACGAAGCGGGATCCATATATCATTATTTACTTACTAACGCGTCGATTTTCTATTTATTTTAATCCTATTCATATACGAATTAATTAATTTAGGTTAGTTTCTCCCTGTTTAATCTACGTTAGTTTCTCCTCGTTCAATCAAAAGTCGGTTACGAATCAATCTCTTTTCGTAGTTAAATTAAGCGTCGATTTCTACTTACTCCTTTTTCCCTAGCAGAGCGCTTCGACATATTTTATGAAACAAAAGCAGCGTGGGAACGCTGTAGGAAACGAGTAAAGCAAGGTTAACCTAACTGCCAATAACTAGCTCAGTGCCGCTTGAATTAGATTATAGCTATAAATAACTATAATTAGTTGATCGACTAACTAAACACGATAGCTGGGAAACTTTAAATATAATGGCAAGGAAAGGTATTTGTAAAAGGAAGAAATACTTATTAGAAACCACGGTTAGGAGGGTACCAATAGATACGGGTTAGAAGATGTAAGAGGGAAAGGTACGTAAGTACGATATAAAAGAAGGATCATTCTACTTTCTATTATACGAGCGATACCTTTTAGGAAAAATGTAACAGCTTATTAAGCGAGAAACGTCCGCGGACGGTAGCCGCCCGTTAAACGAGGGGCGCCCGTAAAGCGATAGGCGTTTATTTTTATAAGTACGCTAGTAGAAAAAGAACCTTAGGTTAACTAATGAGGAGGAGCAGAGCGTACGCGATGCTAGAGGCCCGGATAGGTTTACTCGAAAGTATACTCTTATCGAAGACTATAATACGTACGATGGTCTAAGACGGATAAAACTAATATCGCTATACTAATCGAAAGACGAGGAATTTAATGTAGTTATTATATCTTAGCTATACCCCTTAGTCGTAGAGATGTAGTAGTCGCTAGCCCGAAGGCATAAGAAGTAAGAGAAGAAAAAGGGTAAAACGTAAAAGTTACTTATTCGGCTATAGCTATACGATAAAGTAACTTAAGCGCTTATAATTAAGATAGATATATTAATCAGAGAATAACGAATCTAATAATAAAAACGAATCTTAAATTAAGGTAAAAATAGTAAAGATAGTAATCTAACTAAGTAGTAAACTCGATGATAAGTATAGCATAGCCCGTACTTACGGGAGCTATGGTTACTCTATATAGATATAAGGCCTATCGTAGCGTATTACGTAATGCATCAAGAGGGCATGTCTTACCGCACTACTATACTAACTATGGTAATCTATATAAAACTTATCACGTAGAGGTAGCTCCTTAGGTTACTCCTCTTCGTTGCTTACCTTAGTAATAAGAGCTCCTATATATATGCTCCCGTTACTTCCATTTCTTTAGTTCGTTCTTTAATAAATGAAAGACCTTTTCTCTTCTTTTACTCCTCCTCCCGTTACTCTAAAATAGCTCCTCTACGTGCGCTCTCGCGTACGTAGCTCCTTTATATAGCTACGTAATAATTATAAACCCGGTTAACGCTTTAAAGACCTCCTTTCTTCTTAAAGCCGTAAAGCGTGCGCGGATCTTCAGAGCTCTTCGATACCTCGTTTTTCCGAGCTTCGTTTCTTTTTTTTCTAGCTCTCGATACCTTTTTGTCGCTCGCCCTAGAACTCGACTTAATCGGGTAGTAAGGTAAATAGCAGGGGGTAGCTAAGAAACCCCTTAATTTCTCCTTTCTTTCTTTCTCTAGCCTACTAACGTTTCGGTGAAAGGAATAATTGCTTTAATAAATAATCCCGTTTCGGACTCGCTTCCGATTAACTAACTACGGCCTTAACTCTTTCCATACGGGCCTTGGCTCGCCTTAGGGGTCGATCCGACGTCGGAGAACAAAAACTAAGTGGGGGGGAGAGAGCTCGGTAATAAGGGATCGGTTTCATTTCCGAAAAAAGGTCTAGGGAATAATTGGCTCTCGCTCTTTCTACCGCCGTAATAATCTCCTACTATACGGCAAAACCGCTCTAACTCCCTAAAGTACTACCTCCTATTTCGGACTCCTCCTTCCGTTATCGAGAATAACTCGAGGGAATAAGAAAAAAAAAGAAACTAAGGGCGTAAATTAACACTGCGACTTCTTAATTAAACTACCTGTAACTAAAAGGCGTATATTAAATAAGTACTAATATGCCGTTTCTTAAAGCGTTACGAATAACTACCGTAGCTCTTTCTTTCCTTTAGCTGAGCTAAAACTCGGCCCGAACCTTGATAAAAACTACCTAGTCCCAGAGCTTTAATGATATTAAAAGGGTTTTACGCGTATTTACCAGCTTAATTAACGGCGTTCGTAAGTTGAGACGTACTTTTTAAAGGGGTTTAATTCGCCTTATAATCGTAGATCGATTACCCTTAGGGAAAGTTACTCCCGGGGTTTTTCGATACCGCCCGCTGGAAGCGACGACCGGAATCGCTCCCGGGCGTTTCGATTCTTTTTCGCCTTCTTTTAAAAGGCTCCCTTTACGCCCTCTTATAAAATTACTCTAGAACTCGATTTAATCGAGTAATAAGATATAATAAAAAGGCTTCCTAAACGGCCTTATCTCTTTCTCATAAACCCCTCGATTTCGTTTCTAGGAAGTGAGCGACGGCGAGCGACTATATTACGATAATTCGCCCTTAAGAAACGGATAAAAGGAAGGGCTACTTATTATTATCAGATATTCTTGCGCCGTTTAGAGCTATTAATAATACTACCCCCGAGAATATTCTCCGGGGGACCCTCCGTCCTACGTTCGTTCCTTAAATCCCGTAGTCTCTTCGGATAGTTTAATTATTACTAATAAAATCGTATAACGAAAAAGCTATTACCCGTTTTCGCCAACGAATAACTACTTCCTCTTACGACTTATTAACTATGCCGTAGTAAGATATAAAGGTTAACTTACTGAAAAAAAGGCCTAATTCTTCTTCGGAAAGTAACGGACGACGATACTACCAAGCTCGTACGAGCGACCTACCCGGCGCTTACTGAGCCTAAGTTTATATATATACGAGAACGGCCTAGAAGAACTCCCCGCCGAAAGAAGACTAATAACTCTAGAATGAACTTTTTCGTTTATTAATTAGTTTTCGAGGTAGCTCCCCTATATATAATAAATAACTCGTCTTGATCTTCGCGCCGTACATAACTCTATTACTTTACGTAAGAGAGTAGTTAACGCCGCTTACGCGCCGTCGATTAAAAGGTATATTACATAGAGGTAATTCCTTAGGTTACTCCTCTTCGCCGCTTACCTTAATAATAGAAGCTCCTATATATACGCTCCCGTTACTTCCATTCTGTTACGTAGGCATGCACCCCTAGTGGGAACCACCTCGCTTACCTAAGCTGGTTAAGTACTACTATATATATCTATAAATTGCTCTATATTCTTTAGTAGCTTTCCTTCTTTTCTAGTTAGTTAATATATACCTTCTTACTCGCATTCCATTGCTCCCTTTACGCGTAACTTATTAACCCATACGTAGCTCTCGTTAGCTACGTAATAATTATAAGCCTAAGGTACTTTTAAGGAGCTATTATTACTTAGGATATTCTAGCGTAAGTAAGTATTATATATTTATTTATCTTTTAGATCTTACGATTATTTTCCTTTCTTATTTTCCATACCGGTACTTTACTTTCGTATTTAATATTAAATAATTACTTACTTATTCGCTATAACGATTAATACATTCGAATTCTCCCTAGATAAGATTTTAATTAACGTTTACTTATGAGCTTACGATAAATAGCTACGTTAGTTCCTTACGCTTAAGTTAATAGCTACTTAGTTTAGTATCTAAAAGGACGTTAATCTAGATGGAGCTAAGTTTAACGCTACTCGAGTCGTAGTAGGTACTCTTAAGGAGTATATTACTTAAGAAAACGAACTTCTTAAAGAAAACTATAAGAAAGCGGTTTACGAATAAGTATCGATCCTAACTAAAAACTAAGGAGATTAACTACTAAGGCTTAAAGCTTAACTCGAGAGTAATAAACGGCTACGTATAATAAGTTCGTTTCCTAGTAAATAACGATCGAGGCTTAGGTTATAGCTACTAATAAGTAGTATAAGGTTTTCTATGGCTAGATTTTCGTATTTATTTCTATAAGCTTTCTTAAGGTAGTTAATATAGAGATATAGTTCTTAGACCTTAACCCGATTATTTAAAACCTTATAAAGATTCTTCGTAAGTAAATTATTCCTACTGAAGCCGTTATTAAGACGCTCGTTAGGCGAGAATATCGTAAGGTATTTTAAAGAATAAAGGTAGGTACTAATAATCTCGAGTAATTCTATACTACGTAATAATATACCTTCCTTCGTACTCGCGCTTATTATATTAACGAAATTAAGGGCGTTATAAGAGTAAAGGATTTCCTCGAAGTAATTAAGGCTAAGATCGTAGTCGATTAGGTTATACGGATATTAATCGCTCTTACGGAAGCTAATAAACTCGGCGAATAATTAAAGACCCTTAAGTAATTAAGCATCGTATTTAACGCTCTCGCTACCGAGAATAAGTAAAAAAGTAAATTAGGTTATAGAATTTTCATAATAGCCTACTAAGGTCTGATATTAGGAGCGAAATTAAGTAATAATAGCGGCTAGGGAAAAGTAACGAGCTACGAATGCCCTTATGAGTCTAGAGGTAAACCATATATATAACTAGCTCGCTCTTATGAAATTCTTTATAAGTCCGTTACTAATTAGACTATACGTAACCTAAAGCCGATTCCGGTTAATATTATACGAAAAATTAAAGCTAAATACGACTTACTTAAGTACGCTAAGTTCCGAAATTAGATTAACCGCTAAGGGTAAGACGTTCCCGTAAATAATATACCTAATAATCGCTCCGGGAACGGGAGAGGAAATAACGCTACTACCTAGCTAGTTAATATTAGCGTAATAATTATCGACTTACGTATTATATACCTATCTACTTAAATTCGAATTTATTTTATAATGGATTTAATCCGATACTTATTATCAAAGAGTACCGTTTTCGATAATTATAGAATTATTTACCTTATTAATAGTCGTAACCTTCTAATAGAGGGGTCGTTCGTTTCCGCTAGAAATGGATAAATAGTCGAAGCCGGTACTACGAGCTTTCCTATTATTAATACGGGTCGTAGGGTTATCGAGAAATACATATTAAATTAATTTAATAAGTCTATCTTTAATTTAAAGCTTAAGGACGTCGTACTTATTAAAAGTTTCTACGTTAATATTATCTCTAAGGCGAAACTTCGTTATATAGGTATTTAGTTTTACGATTTAGATTATGCTTTAAGGAATGGAACCCTCGAGAAAAGTATTATAGTAAGAATGCTAAAGCGACGCTTTAACCTAATCTTTTTCGAATTTAAATAGTTCTTTTCTCAGTCGTAAGTCTTACTTATAATATTATTTATAATACTATCGAATATTTTACGTATCGTAGCATCGATCGTAGTAGTACCTTATTTCCTGGAGAAAAACGTCCGGTAGAGAAGATCGAGAGACACTATTAAACCGAGAGAAGATTCCGAGGTATTCTAGTACTAGCGAGTAAGGCATCTTAGTCCTAAGGCGCTTAAAGCCTTCGTTAAAAACGCCTGGAACGTTAAGATTAACGGTATACCTATAATTAAGTACGAGTATTATAATTAAGCGATAGGTAAGAGAGTAATCTCGCGCTATCTATTAATATATCGCTCGCTACGTCCTTTTTAAAAGGTATACTAGGATCTATTTAACTACCTAGAAGGTTACGATAAGTCTAAATAGCTTATCGTAATTAGGAATAAATTTAACGGAATGTTATAGGTTAAGACCCTAAAGAATAAGTAAGGTTTATTAGTAATAAGAATTCTTTGATTCTTTAAAAGATAGGTTCGGAAGTAATTCCGATTCTTAATTTATAAGATACGCTACGATAACGGACGATTAGTAATAAATATTAAAGGTATGTTCGGATATAAGATCTAGGTAGTAAAAGAAGGTATTAATCTTAAACTTCCGCCGGTTAATACTAAAAAGCTAACTAATAGGTATAAGAAAATAGGATAGATTATTATCGTTAAATCGATTAAGATAAGGATTAAAGTGGGCTACTAAAGAAACTATAACCGGAAACCGTTAAAGCTATAGCATATCTAATTAATATTAGCCCTAGCTAAGCTTATAATCTTCATATATCTTATAAGCTCTTAGACGTTTAGTTTAAGTAATACTTTAGATAGTATACTTTAGAGGTAATAAGGGAGCTAACGAGCAACCTACGACCGGATTAAAACGGTATCTATATTGTAGTGGTACGGTGGATGTAGGCCACGTAGCCTTTTCGATGTCTATTTATATAGGTTGCGTACTTATATTTTCATTAGTTAGACTTAGACCTGTAGATATCACGACCTACAGCTATTATAGTGGTACGGTAAGACATGCCCTCTTGATGCATTACGTAACACGCTACGATAGGCCTTATGCCTATATAGAGTAACCATAGCTCCCGTAAGTACGGGCCATAACATACTTATCAAATAATTTACTACTTAACTAGATTACTATTTTTATTATTTTTACCTTAATTAAAGATTCGTTTTTACTATTAGATTTGTCGTTCTTTAATTAATATATCTATTTTAATTATAAGCGCTTAAGTTACTTCGTCGTACCGCTATAGCCGAATAAATAAATTTTACGTTTCACCTCTTTTCTCCTCTTACTTCTTATGCCTTCGGGCTAGCGACTATTATATCTCTACGACTAATAGGCATAGCTAAGATATAATAACTATATTAAATTCCTTATCTCTCGATTAATATAGCGGTACTAGATTTATCTATCTCAGACTATCGTACGTATTATAGTCTTCGATAGAATACACTTTCAAGTAAACCTATTCGGGCCTCTAGCATCGCGTACGCTCTGCTCCTCCTTACTATTCACTCGTTCCTTGCCATGCCTTTCTAGCCATCCTCCTTTGCCTCTTCTAGTCTCTCCCTCCTCCTTTCCTTTCCCAGCTGCCGTTTTCAGCTGGCCGATCGTAGCTCTATACTTATCCCGCTAATCCTTATGATATTATCTTAGAATAATAATAACGGGGCCTCTAGTAGCTAGAATATACCGGTAGCTACCCCGACTATCGTAATACTAGCCATTAGATTCCTAAACCTTATCGATTACCCTAGGCTTAAGTTTAATAAACGTAACGTAACCTAATAACTAAAAAAGATAAATCGATTATTTAACCGGTACCGTATAAGCGACGACGATAAGATTAAGGAAATCGGCGAATAAATTACGACTAAAATCATTAGGAAGCGTATTAACGACGTTATAAAGGATTAAACGATTTAAAGAGTTATCGTTATAGCCCTAAAGTACCGTTTTAAGATTACCGATAAACCAAACTAAGCTAACGTTAAACGAAAACTCGTATAGCTAGAACGAGGTAACGTAATTTACGATCCTAAGGCGATCTTTACTTATTTTATAAACCATAAACGTCTTTCCAAGCTCGTAAACGATAACGGAAAGCTTCCCTAGAAAGTAAGATACCCAACCGATAAATTCCTAATGTCTTTAATTATAAGGTTCTATAAAACGGGAAACTATAACTATAATAAGATCGGAAATATCGACTACCGGATTCTTTATATCTAGCTTTATAAGTAAGCGGAACGTCGTATAGTAGTATAAATTACTAATAGGAACTAAACCGAAGAACGACGATAATATAAAACGGCAACTTTCGAAGAACCCGAGAAGCTTAGAATGTAGATAGTTTAACGATTAGCGACTCTTAGTCTTTAGATACCTCTACTACCGCCTCCCTCGTAGCCTAAACCTTCTTACGACTACCTAAGTATTAATTAAGAAGCTAATATATAGGCCCTTTACGATCGACTTAACGCTCTGGAAATAAAGATAACTTCGTAAAACTACCGTTAGGAAAGTAGCTCCTATAGCCCTAAGGATACGTACGGTACCGATTAATAATATTAATAAGAGAACTTATTCTTAGTAAACGCGGTTCGGAACCTAAGTCTTTATAACCTATAAACTAACGGAAGGACCCTAGTAGGTTTTAAACGTAATATTATACTAAACTACTAAAGTATACGTAATAAGATTCTATTAACTTAATCGAGTAATTATAAGGAATTTAAATCCTAGTTTTATAATACTTTCGATCGGCTTTATAACTATGCCCGTTACCCGCTACTAATAAATATAACGTAGAATTAGTTCTGTTATAGGAATAAAAAGCGACTATACTACCTCGAGAACGGAAACCCGGATAGGCTAGAATTAATACTAATCCTAGGATCGATTATTATTTAAGCTAAGCGTAAAGAAAAACTAATCGTTTATTATATCTTATTTTACGTATATTAAAATAAGGAATCTCTAGAGTAAGTACGTAAGATAATATATTACTACCTAGCCGGGAAGCTAAAGCTTATATCCCTCGACTTACGATACTCTAAGAACGAGGATATAGTATTAAAGCAGGAAGAAATACTTAGAGCTATATCGGAGATTAACGTTATTTAGATAATCGAACGTAAATATAACTACGAATTATACGAGACTAATATCTTAGGTTATAGTTAGACTAAGGGTCTTATCGACGACGAAGGTATCTATTATTATAAGGATATTATTAAAACGGACTTAATCGAAGTTAACGTAATTAAGCGAGCTAGAGGTCTTAACGGCGAGTATATCGAAAGAGAAGTACCCGATTAAGAGGATATAGAAGTCCTATCGTTATAACCTAAGCGTAAACCGACTAAAGCCGGTAAGAACGCTACTTCGAATACGAACGACTAAGCTAAGAAGGCGAAGACTATTAACGAGTTATTAAGAGAGTTTTAGCTAGATAAAATTAATAAGAATAATAGGAAACGCTTCGAGGTTTTAAAGGACGACTTAATTAAATTTATACTTAAGTTTTCGGAATAAGTAATTAAGTACCTTAAGATACGCGCTATAGAAATTAACGAAGGTTAACCTAAGGTTATTAACATTATAAAGGAATAAGTATAAAAGAATCGGAAAGAAAGCGTTAAAATACCTAGCGTACCGTAAACTACCGCCCCGTTTACCGCCCCTTCGAATAAAATATCAGTAAATTTTATTATCGCAAAGGATATTAGGAACTATATCCGGCCTTTCCTTAAGCTAATAATTAACGTAGGACCTAACGGAAACGAAGCTCTCGTATTTACGGTAATCGATATAGAGGCGTAGTTTAATATAATCATAGAAAGCTATATAAAGAAGTAGCGTTTTCTTATAACCGGTACTAAGGCGATATAGCGAGGTTTTAGATCCTTTATAAAAACCCTATATATAGGAATAATCGACGGTTTTATTTAGCTTATCGATTATTACTTTCGCTTACCGATCTACGTCGTTAAAGATAGGTTCGTTAGTTATCCCTTATTACTTGGTATAAACTTTATCTTCTAGTCCCATATAAAACTCGAATTCGACGGATGTACCTTTATAGAAACCGTTAACTTTAACTCGGCCCGGATAATAATTCCTTTCGCTATCGACTTAAGAAGCGATACGTTACTAAGCCTTATATTCGGCGATTAGGAAAACTAGATGCCATTAATACCCTAGGCCGCTTTAATAGCGTATATAAGCCTGAAAACGCGTTCCTAGCCGAGTACCTAGAAACCGACGCTAGCCTCTAAGTTAAAATTAATTATACTCGCCTTTATAACGACGATACGGAAGTAGTACTTATCTTTAAAGCTAAGAACTTATCGGCTTTCGAGTTTAGTCTTAATAAAGAAGATAAAGTAATCGTTATATTAAGCGACGAAGAATTCCTTTACGTCTTTAGTAAAGCCGTTACGAAGGTAATCCGATATACGACGTAGGAATCGAAATAATATAAGTAAGACTTAGCCTTTATTTCGGAATTAATTTACTAAGTTAAATATACGCTTTTAATTAATACTATATATAAACCTAAGTTACGTAAAGTTTAACCCGTAAATAACGTACTATTAAACGGCTAGATATCGCTAGGAATATTAAATTAAAAGAATCAGCTATTAAAAAAGTTTAAGTCAAAGTACGAATCGCCGGAAGTATTATAACACGATAAACCTTATAAAAATATTGTACTAAGATTCGTTAATATTTCCTAAGGTATTAAATTAATAACGAAAAGGCTTAAAGTTATTAAAGTAGGTTAATTAGATACGGAATTAACCGATTAAAAGAAAGACGTATTTATTAAAATCCTATACCAAAGAGAGATAGCCCTAGCTTAGGATTTCTTTAAAATTAATAAAATCAGACCTAAGGTTTATTCCGATTATAAGATTAGGACGATACCTTATAACGCGTAGTAAGTTAAGTGTATCCTTATCTTAATATCTCTTAACGAATATGTAATCGAAGTTTTACGTATATAACTAAAGAATAGAATTTTAGAAGAGAGTTACGGTCTTTATCGAAATACGTAATTCGTAATCGAAAAGAAAGATAGTAATTTACGATTTATTAATTTTACGATGAAACTTAACGCTTAAATTATTCGCGACGCTTTTTTACCCCGAGATAAAGACTCCTTTACTTAAGAATTCGTTATATATTTAATCCTCATAATTGTCGACTTTTTCTCTCAGGTACGATTAAATAACGTCAACGGAAACGAACCGTAACCTAATTACATTTGTGACTTTTATTAGCTATTTATATATAACGATTTTATTATAAGGCGCGACGAACTTAATTACCGCTTTTTTCTAAGCCGTTATACGAATTCTTTCCCATTTAATTCCTATTAAATGCGAGCCCTTCTTCGACGACGTCGGTATTAAAAGACTTATATCGAGGTACGATAACCAGGAGACTCTTCTGGGAATACGACACTTTATCTTAAAGTATTTAAAAAATATCAATACCGTCCTTTTAAACTTTGAATTAATCAGTATTACTATTAACGCTGTTAAGTTTATTTAGTATAAAGGTAGTACGTTAATCGTCGGATATCTATACGGTATAAATGATAAAAAGTCCTCGGAAGTAAAAATAGTTAAGATCTTAAAGTAGAAGTTATATAAGAATATAAACGAAGTAAAGTCTTTTATTAATATTACTGTTTTCTTTAGGATATAGATCGATTATTACACTATAGTAATTAAACCCCTTCTAATATTAATACGTAAAGAAGTATACTTTATTGAAGGAATCGATCAATAATATATTATAGATTTATTTAAAATTATTTTTATTAACGTATCGGTATTAATTATTTTAGATTATACTATTAAATAATTAATCCGTGTAAAAGTCAACGTATTAAGAAACGGTTAAGGCTACGTATTAGGTTAGAACAACGATAAGGGTAACTTTAGGCCTTTGAGGTATGAGTTAGGAATCTAAATAAGGGCGGAGTTAAATTACGACGCTATAAAACGAGAGTATTTAGAAGTCGTTAAGTTCTTACGACGGTTTCGAAACTATCTTTACGGTATTTACTTCGTATTTAAAACCGACGCTAAAGTCGTAATGGCTTAGCTTAACGACGGATTCTTTAGTTTTCTAGGCGTTATCCTTATTAAGTAAAAAGCCTATATTAAAATATTTAGCTTCGATATTTAATATATACCCGATAAGAGATACTCCGTTATAAACGGTTTGTTACATAAGCCTAACGGCTTAAATAACGACGACGACGATTAATAGAAAGGCGATATATAGAACTTTATCAAAATATAGCTTAATATAGTATACGTAAATATAGCCGTATTACTTAACGCTGTTAAATAATATAACGATGAAGCCCTACCGTTATAACCGTCAGAAGAATAATCAATAAAATCGTAAGAAATAGTAACGTTTCTTACGTGATTTTAAGTACTTATCCGATTACGAGATAACCGATTAGTAGGGTATTAAAACCAACCGACCTAGTTTAAGAAGGAAGCGTTTAAAAACGTCATTTTAAAGGATATTCTATAATGAAAGCCCGAGAAATATAAGAACATACGACGAATTATCGACTAGGAGAAATTACGTAAAGTTATAATTAGAGATTACTACGAGGATTTCGGCTATAAGGAACGTACTTCGACCTACGATCGGATAGCTAAACTATATTATTAGCGCAGTATATTCGATTACGTCGCCCGAAAGGTTAAATCGTATCCTAAATATTAAAAAGGAAATAATACCCAGAAAGTCGATCCCGTTTTATATAACGAGTTAGTTAACGTCCTTATTTATTAGGTAATAAACGTATAGTATATATTAATAAATAACAGATTTATCGTAATAATCGAAGTACAAGACGAATTATCCGGCTTTTTCAAAGTCCGAGATATTAAAGAAATAGATTTTAAAATGATCGCTAAGTTTCTTTAGGAATAGATATTTCTATAGTACGGCGTACTACTAATAACCAAGTATAATAACGGTTCCGAGAATAAAAAGGAGGTCCGTAAAGTAATAAAGCTAGTCGGTATTAGAATTAAAGTCGGTATTACTTATTTTCTATAATCTTAATACGTAATCGAGGTTAGGTATAAAGTAATTCGCGAAGGCATAATAAAAGGTATAAACGGTAGTAATCGGAAATAAACGAACTTATTAAGGGTAATTATATAGGTAGTGTAGTGGTGCGGTAGATCTAAGCCACGTAGCCTTTTCGATGTCTATTTATATGGGTCGCGCACTTATATTTTCATCAGTTAGACTTAGACCTATAGCTATTACAGCTATCATAGCCGTCACTAGTTACAGCTATTCACTCGTTTCTTACCATGCCTTTCTAGCTATCCTTATTGCCTCTTTCTAGTCTTTCCTTTTCCCAGCTGCCGTTTTTAGCTGGCCGATTAATCGATTACAGCTGTTTACAGCTGTGATCTTGGTTGATCGGCACTGGGCCAGTTGTTGGCAGTTGGGCAGTCCTTTTCTCGTGCCTCCATCACAGCGTGCCCACGCTGCTCCTGTTTAATATGAAGTTATACCTAACGATAAACCCGGACTAAGAAGATCGACTCGGTTATATAAATAACTCTCTTATTATAATACGATAAGGCTATAGTACCGTAAAACGACCTATCTATACCGATCGAAGAATAATAAAGCCCAAGTGCTTAATATATAGTTACTTTTCTAAATAGAGAAGGAAAGAAGTTATTTCTATATGGTTATTAAACCGGTAACCTATATACAAAATTAATACCTTAAATTATGATATTAATAAATACGTCTCCCTTTATTTCTTACTTTAAAAGAAAGTATATTTCTTTAGATCATTAACGCCGATTAACACGTTTTTATACTTAGACAAGTTATCCTTTACGTTTATCGTTAGGAATCCGCGATATTAATATCCTAATGTTACGAAATTATTATAGTTTAATATAGGTATATTTTAATATTCAAACAGAAAGTAAGGAAAGTAATTCATATTAATAAAAGTAAAAGTAAAAAGAAAGAAAAGTAATACGTATTTAAAAATAAGCTAAAAGTAATATATATCCGCTAATTAATAGCTTTCCTCTCCTCTTTATTCCTTTTCCTTATTTCTTATTTATTAGGTATTAAGAAAATTAAAAACTTATTTACTTTCCGACCCTTAGAACGTAGCGATCTTCGAATTTATTATAATTAATAACTCGTTTCCTGTTACCCGTAATATAAGCGGGTATGCGGCTTAGCTTAAATCCTCTATTAAAAGGAGGTTACTATCCGCCTTCGCTCATAGGTAGGTAAACTGCTCGTTCCGAAATTTATAACACGTTTCGTTAATAGAAAAGAGGTAAACGCCGTAGGAGTATCCGAAGATACGATCGAGGGTTAGAAAACAATAAGAAAAGAACGGTTATATCCCCGCCTATTTAACGGTATCAGAAAAGGCGAGCCAGCGTTTATCCTATCCGGAGAATAGTTATAATACGCATAACCCCTGTCATGCTGATTAATTGCGGCGTTAAATACCCCTGTAAATACCTCTGTAAATAACCCTGTAAATAATACTGTAAATAACCCTATAAATAACCCTGTAAATAACCCTGTAAATAACCCTGTAAATAACCCTATAAATAACCCTGTAAATAACCCTGTAAAGGGGTATCATTTAGGAGAAACTCTGTTTTTATTAGCTGAAAGTTCGTATACGCCGTTTTAATTAGTTAAAAGTTCGTATGACCCGCTTAAAAGGAATGCATCCAATAAAACCGCAGCATACGCGTCCATCTATTTACCTACGCGTTCAATCCTATTTCCTACCTATTTTAATCCTATTCATAATCGAGGTTAGTTTCTCTCCGTTCAAAAATCGATTGCTAATCCCTTTTCGAAGTTCAATCCAGGTCATTTTCTTGTTCAATCCAGGTTAGTTTCTCCCCGTTCAATCCAGGTCAGTTTCTCCTCGTTTAATCTAGAGTCAATTACTAATCAATCCCTTTTCGCAGTTCAAACGTCGATTTCTACTTAACCCTTTTTCTCTAGCCTTCGGAGAGGTTCTAGGTTTTCGGCACGAAAACCTGAAGGAGCGCGGAGCGCTTCGACGTATTTTAGTATTAATAAAGTACCTCGTTAGGTATTCCGTATTAATAAACGAATAAATTAATAACGTAACGAAAATCCGTCGTTAATTAACGGAAATACTTGCCGACCGGCTCGTTATTATTAATCTTCATAATTAACGTCCGACGGCGGAAAGATTAAATATAATAAGCGAGGGACGTAATATAACTCTAGAGGTAGGTAACCTGTTAAAAATCCTTACTTAAGATTTTTTATACGACGTATTAACCGGCCGCCGGCCTATCTAAAAAGTAAAACCAAATATTATGAATTATTTTATGATTAATTAATTTAACCTTTGATTAATAGATATTATTAATATTAAGAAATATATACTTTACGTTATTAATCCGTTACCCGAATTCCTTCGATACTTCGGAGTTACTAGTTAATAATAACTTACGAGCTTTAATTTAAGAAGCGGAAGTATAAAGCGTAAGGTACATATTAAAGCTCAGGAATTAACCGGTTAGCGTCCCGGAACTTCTCGGTAACGGATAACCGGCGGAACGACTCGTCGGGTTACTTATTTATTAACTTTACAAGCGGCGGTATTGATTTAATCCGTTAATATACTACAGCCTTTTTCTCGTCGCTCTTAACCTTTCCGGTTACCCTGGTAATCTTTTCGTCGATAATTCTCGTAGCTTTAAACTACTCGAGTAATTTAAAGGCAGCCTTCCGGTTTAACTTCTTAAGTTTCTTCTCGAGGACAGGATTTATAATATATATATAAGAAAGAAAGAGAGGAATGACGAAATTATAAATTTAGAATTAAAAAGAATATAAAAACGAATTAAAACGAAGATAGAAGACTTAAGGAGAGAAAGAGAGGAAATAAATCGGAACTATAAAATAACGAGAAATAAGAGGACAGGTTAAACGAGAACGAGAAAGTCGAATACGTTACTTAAGTCGTAAGTACCGTGCTTAGGAGAGACTCGATAATACCTACCTTAGCTTACATTTAATTACGAATTTATGAACGTACGTATTTATTCCTTTATTAAGAATACATAATAAGATGTTATAAACTAACGTATTTCTTATTATAGTTTTATACATAGATAAGGTAACGCGTTTTCTTAAAACATTAACCGTAAGGATATATCTAACTCTATTGTTAACGCGTTTCTTTTCCTCTCTCTCTTTTTCCTCTTTAGGTATCCCATTTCGAAAACCTCCCCCTTATAATTATTATATTTTTATTAATCTTTAGCCTACCTTTTTTATTATTAATTTAAGTTTTTAATTTTACCTTTAACTTATCTTCTTTCTTTCTCTCTTTTTTTAATTTTTCTTTTTAATTTTTCAAAATAACTTCCCTCCGTTCCGCCGGCGTTTCTCTTCCTTTTTTTCTGTTCTCCGTTTATAGAGACGTACGTCGAGCCGATTTAACTAACTTAATAAAACTCCTACGGGAGATTTATGGCGGCGAAGATAATTAAAGCGATATAAAGAAGTATTAGCTTAATACTTTAAAGCATAACGAGTCGGGGAAGGGCTAGATCGAGTTAAGATCCAATATAGGTTAAGCTTTTCGCTTATCCGTTAATCGGCCCCGAACTATAAACTAATAGTAATAAGAGTAAAGAAAGTAACCTTAATTAATTCCTTTATATACCTTATCCGTTTCGCTTACCTTATTAATGAGGACATCCGTACCTTCTATACTATAATAAACTACGACCTCAAAAGTAGGAGGCGGCCTTCGAAATCAACCCGTATTAAACGATAAGCTACCGATCGGCGGGGTCCTTTAACTTCTTAACCCGTTAATATCTTCTCAGTAACCCCGCGTCCGGTTTAATCTTTACGATTTATACGGATCTAATAAACCCGGAACGAATTATCGTTAACCGTAATAAGTTTTCTTAGGCCTACTTTACTATAGCGTTATATTTTTTTAAACTCCAGAAACTATTTAGCTTGAATATAATTAAGAACGACGCCTTCGATCGGACGGCGTACGCGTTCGGTTAATTATAACGAGCTTAGAAAGGGGGTAGTCTCGAACCCGTTATAACCTCTTAATCCGCTTATTACGTCGCGTTAATAAACTAATAAAATAACTTTAGTTATAATTTTTAAAGCGATATCCTACCGTATTTTATCTTTAAACGACCAATTGAAGTCGCTTAATAACCTTAAGAAAACGGAAGGCTTAACGTCCTTAATATAATAAGAGAATACGCCGAGGTAGTAAAGTAATTTTATAACGTTCGGGTTTTAAAGGAGGAGGTTAGTATCGTTAAACGTTTCCGGTAAACCGTAAATTAAAAAAGGCGAATCGACCTCGTTAACGCTATAACCTTCGCCGAGAATATTCTTATCGGAAAACCCCCTAGCCGTAAATCTTTCGTCCGTTTAATCACGTAAACTAAGGTTTAGCGTTTCTCCGTAGCCTTAGTACCTAATTCCTCCCGTTCTCTCGTATCCGCGGACGTAAACCTTTATTACGACGACCTTATTAAGGTTACGCGCTGCTTCCTTTCTCTTTCAGGCTTGAATAAAATTGAAGCTTTTTAATGAAGGGAGATCCTTATATCGTATGGGTAAAAAAAAGATACTTAATCGATCCTCGGAACGCTTCAGCTCCCTTACTATCCCCTTAATTAATAAGGATAAGTCGAGATTAAAAAGAAGGTAGCCGAGATAGAGAAGGAATACGCCGATCGGGTAATATCAGTAAAGGTAAACCGGGCTAAGTTAATTATAAAGTAATAAAAAGGCCTCCTCATTATAATAAATGATAAGATAAAGGCTCGGCTTTAATAATTAAAAAATACCTAGTAGAATAAAGTTTCGTGATAGTTTTTAAAGGGAGATATTAAGCGGAATATATCGTACTATCCTTTTTAATTTAATTATCTGTTACGTAGTAATTAAACCAGCCTATATAAGCCTATATACCGCAAAGCGTAAATATAGGCGTCTACGTTTTACGCGATAGTTATAAGCCCGGTTAGCGCTCCAAAGTATTAGTGGCTTAGTAGTTCGGTTCCTTTAATTACGCGTATACGAGCGCGAAAACGCGCTAGCCCCTTGCGCGGTAAAGCCCCAGAGCTAGACTAGAACTAGGAGTAAGGCCTCGCGCCAAGAGGTAGGAGGTTTAATTCTCTACGAGGGGCCCTAAAAAGGCGGTCGGACGTTAGTAGTTATTACCCACCTACTAAAGGTATCTAAAAACTAGGGAGTATTAAACAGGAGCAGCGTGGGCACGCTGACGGAGGCACGAAAACGGCTACCCAACTGCCAACAACTGGCCCAGTGCCGATCAACCAAGATCACAGCTGTAAACAGCTGTAATCGGTTGATCGGCCAGCTGAAAACGGCAGCTGGGAAAGGGAACTGGAAAAGGGTAACGAGGATGGCTAGAAAGGCATGGCAAGAAACGAGTGAATGGCTGTAGGTCGTGATGTCTACAGGTCTAAGTCTGACTGATGAAAATATGAGTGCGCGACTCATATAAATACACATCGAAAAGGCTACGTGGCCTAGATCCACCGCACCACTACAGTATATTACGTAGCAATTAAACCAGCTTATATAAGCCTACATACCGTAAAGCGTAAACGTAGGCGTCTACGTTTTACGCGACATTATTCTTTACGATATAATTAAACTAAGGAAGCTATAGTAGTACGGTAATACATACCCTCTTAATATATTACGTAATACGTTACGATAAGTTTTATACCTATATAAAGTAACTATATCTCCCGTAAATACGGGCTATACTATATTCATTATTTAATTTATTATTTAATTAAATTATTATCTTTATCATTTTTACTTTTATTAAAGATTCGTTTTTATCATTATATTCGTGGTTCTCCGATCAGTATATTTATTTTAGTTATAGGCGTTTAAATCGCTTCCTTATACCGCTATAACCGAATAAATAACTTTTACGTTTAGCTCCATTTTCTCTCCTTACCTCGTGTACCTTCGAGCTAACGACTATTATATCTTTACGATTAAGGAGTATACTTAAGAGACTGTAAATACATTAGATTCTTCGTTTCTCGATTAGTAGAGTGATATTAGTTTTATCTATCTTAGATTATCGTACGTACTATAGTCTTCAATAGAGTATACTTTCGAGTAAACTTATCCGGGATACTAACATTGCGTACGCTCTACTCCTTCTTAATACGGTACGTATCTTAAGGCGTAGGAAAGAAAACGGATTAAGTTATTAAAGCTGAACGTTAAAGAAAAGGGCGATAAGGCGTACTTTTTTTTTGTTTCCGGAAGGGGACCTTATAAAATAAGCTATACCGATTACAAGGCCTTAGCTAGTGCCAGGGCATGGTACTGAACAGGAGCAGCGTGGGCATGCTGTGATGGAGGCACGAAAACGGCTACCCAACTACCAACAACTGGCTCAGTGCCAATCGAACTAGATCACAGCTGTAAACAGCTAATCAGTTGATCGGCCAGCTGAAAACGGCAGCTGTGAAAAGACTAGCAAGGGAAGGCAACGAAGATGGCTAGAAAGGAATTACAAAAGGAGTAAATGCTGTAACTAGTAATGGCTATCATCTGTCACAGGACCACGGGCCACCCCCCGCGGGCTACCCTACTCCCTACTAAAATATGGAAAAGGTTGCTATTTCTAAACACGTATAACGTTATCAATATAAGGATTTCAAGGTTGTAAGTTATATCAATCGAATTGTCTTTTTAAGCTCTTTAAGGAAGTATAATTCATAACATCCCAGAAGGGATCATGGTCTAAATATAGACGGTTAAACTAAGGTAAATGTTTGAAATATATATAATAATTTTTAACTTAAAAACAATATATCGATATTAAAATACTTTTTAAATAAAATTGACTTTTTTAACTTTCTTATATATATATAATGAAAGAATATAAATATACTTCTAAAAATATCTATATTAATATATATAATATTATAATATACCTATTTCTCTTTACCATTCTAGATATAAAACTTAATATACCAAAATATATAATATAATTTATTTTCTATATTATTTTCTCTATATAATAAATAATAAAAATTAGAATTTGAAGTTTTAGTTTCATAATCTTTTCGCAATGAAAATATTAATATATTTTATTAATACTTATATAAATCATAAAAGTTCCATTCGATTTACAATACGTAATATTTATATTATAATATTATATTTATAACTTATATAAGAATATAAATAAAGAAAACCTTTATTTAATTAAATAAATATAGTTATTATTAATTTAATATTATATGTAATATATATTTATAAATAATTCTTACATATATCTTTTCAAATAACTTTTAAATAAATAATATTTAACTTTTAATAAAGTAATAAATTTATAGGTATATTCTATTTATAAATAAAATATAAACTTGGTTAAAAATAATTAATTATCTAACCTTTTATTTAACAAGATTTCGATTTATTTTAATAGCCTATCATCTTTTATATAACTTTATAATATATATTTAAATTATATATATATATATTGTAGTGGTGTGGTGGATCTAGGCCACGTAGTCTTTTCGATGCGTATTTATATTAGTCGCATACTCATATTTTCACCAGTTAGACTTAGACCTATAGCTATCATAGGCATCACGACCTACAGCTATTCACTCGTTTCTTGCTATGCCTTTTCTCGCCATCCTCGTTGCCCTCCTCTTCTAGTCCCCTTTTCCAGCTGCCGTTTTCAGCTGGCCGATCAACTGATCAGCTGTTTGCAGCCATGATCTTAGTTGATCGGCACTGGGCCAGTTGTTGGCAGTTGGGCAGTTTTCGTGCCTCCATCACAGCGTGCCCACGCTGTTCCTGTTCAATATATAAATATTTAAAACATAATAAGTAATATTTTATAAATTATAAATTATATAATATTATAATATTAAAGAAATATATATATTATTATTAAGATTATGTCCTTTTTTCATTTAATTCTTATATTTAATTTATGAAGATTATTAATATTTTTTATTATATACTATTTAAGAGAAAAGATAGGATTTATCAATATATAATTATTCTAATTTCAAAGCTTTATTTAATAAATATAAATAACTTTTAATAAGTAAATATTATTATGATATATAAAATTCTTATATCTATATTACGTAAAGGATTTTACTTGTTATAAGCTCTGATATCTAATATAACTTATATTAACCTAAAGAGCTTAAAAAGGCAATTCGACTGATATAACTTATAACCTTCGAATCCCTATATTCATAACGTTATATGTGTTTGAAAATAGCAACTTTTTCTGTTTTTTTGGTGAGGAGTAGGGTGGCCTGCGGGGAGGGTGGCCCGTGGTCCTGTGACAGATGATACAAGTCTAAGTCTGACTAATAAAACTATAAGTGCGAGACCTATATAAAAATACATCGAAAAGCCTACGTAGCCTAGATCCACCGTACTACTATAGCCTCCCTAGTTTAATTAATCCGTAATGAGTAATTAAACTCCTAATAATAATAGATACTGTGGCTGTCGTTTCCTATTGAACCTGATTAACTATTAATCAACCTAATTCTGATTAACACTAATTAATTAAAAACTAGCTAGTTTAATTAACGGCTAATGGGATAAGTTAGGTAGGTCTTTGATTAATCTTGAAATAACGGGAGACAATTGTAACTACAAGAAGTAGTTGGTAGGGTAGGTAACTATAACCGTGCCTAACTATGCCTAATCAATCCTGAACCTATTCAATTACTACCAACTAAGAGCTAAGCTAATTTAATTAACAATTAACAGAAAATAATAAGAAAGATCTAATAATAACTAGGCTAGCGAAGCTATAACCTATAAATAAACCTGATCAACTTATTCCTAATCAACTTCAATCAACTAGGAGCGAGCCCATTTTATTATAGGGTCATTAAAAAATAATAGGGATTAATAGTTACGAAATAGGAACTGTAACGGGCAGGTTAAATAAGCGTAGCTCCCGTAAGAAACGAAAGAAACAATCCTATACAATATAACGTAATCTCTGTCCTTCTTATCCATAGCTATAGCCGATTCTTTTTAAATAATTCTAATCATATAAACTGATTAATATATGCAATTTAATGCCAGTTCTTAACCCGTTCCTAGCTAACTATTCCTATATTCGTCCGGCAGCATCTACCGGGCTTTTCTTAACCCTGGATCTCTCCCCTATACAGAGTTCTAGAGGCTTATTACGGCTCTTTCTACTAACTATATATCGGTACGGGCGATAAGAGGGGTCTCCGGGCATTATCCTAACTTTTCTTATAACTGCAACTATTCCTAGGCTATATTATTTAATGTCATATCTATTTCGTATCGCGGTATCGTCTATAGGTCTTTACGCTGATCGGTAAGTCCCCGATCAGGTTGTAGCGAAGGTATAAGGCGTATCGGTATCTTATTATGAGGGTATCGTAGCACCTATCGGTTAAGGAGATACATCCCCAGGTACCGTAACTAGTTAGCAGAGATAAAACAAAGGCAATCGAGCTATCGGTAAGCTTCTTACGATTGAAATAAACTAATTAATAATGGACAGATGCCTTTAAGTGCGTACGAGGTTATTATTATAAAAGGAGGGGTGGCGGAGACGTAGTTAGATTAACTAAGGGCGAAAAATTGCTATCTAGGCACTGTTAAAAACGAAGGCGAAACTGGGCAAAAACGGGCACAGCTTCTTTAAGAGAGATAACTAAGAAACGAGGATAAGGATTTCTATTGATCGGCGAACGAGCTTTTAAGTAAACTGATTAAAAGCTAATAGGAGGTCGTAGGTTATTAAGATAGTCGCCATGGTTATCTGCCCTCTCTATTGATCCTAACCTGGAAAGCTATAACCTAAAAATTCAAACCAAAAGCTACGAAAACGGCTCTAGAGCTACGAAAATAGCTCCTAATTAAACGAGGCCTTAGGGATCTCCTAATAGATATATCCTGAACTTATTAACTATAATGATGGTCGCAAAAGGTCGCTTCTAAAACTGAGGTAAGGTTATGGCTCGAGCTATTAGGTAGTTGTTATTGAATAGGAGCAGCGTAGGTACGCTGTAATACAGGCACGGAAACGGCTACTTAACTGCCAACAACTGGCCCAGTGCCGATTAACCTAGATTATAGCTGTGAACAGCTGTTATCGGTTGATCGGCTAGCTGAAAACGGCAGCTGGGAAAAGAGACTAGAAGGGGAAGGTAATAAGGTAGCTAGAAAGGCATAGCAAAAGAAGTAGATACTGTAACTAGTAATGGCTATAAGTCTAAGTCTAACTGATGAAAATATGAGTGCGAGACTTATATAAATACACATCGAAAAGGCTACGTAGCCTAGATCCACCGCACCACTACAGTACGTAATTAGTTTAGTACTTACGGAGGATAAGGTTAGCTATTATAAGTACAGCCTATAGAGCGTACTTGCTTTCCTTTTCTCTTCGTCTAGCTTTAGTTTATTAATATACGGCTTTTACCGAGCAAACAGCTCGTAAAACCGTAATAGTAAGCTTTTAATAAATTATATAAGAAAATTTTATTACGTTGTGAGAACTACGTATGCGAGAGCGTGCACAAGAAGCTATCTTACGAGTAACGGAAGAAGAAGTAAAGGAGAAAAGGTCTTGTTCTATTTCAAAACTAGCTAAAGAAATGAAAGTAACGAGAGCGTATATATAGAAGCTCCTATTGCTAAAGTAAGTAATGTAGTAGTGCGGTAGATCTAGGCTACGTAGCCTTTTCGATATTTATTTATATAAGTCGCGTACTTATATTTTTATTAAGGAGACATAGACCTATAGCTATTACGATAGTTATTATAGCTATTATTAGTTATAACTATTTACTCCTTTTGCTATACCTTTTCTCGCTATCCTTATTACCCTTTTCTAGTCCCTCTCCTTTCCTAGCTACCGTTTTAGCTAGCCGATTAACCGATTATAGCTATTTATAGCTGTGATCTTAGTTAATCGGTACTAGGCTAGTTATTAGCGGTTAGGTAGTCCTTTTCTCGTGCCTCCGTCAGCGTACCTACGCTGCTCCTGTTCAGTGGCGACCACCTAGTAGCTCGTCCTCACCTTAGCCTTAGGAGCGACCTTTTGATCGACCGTTTTTGCAGTCAATAGGTTCAGGATACGACGATCAGGAGATTCCCTGTTTTTCAACTGATCAAGAGCCGTTTTCGTGGCTTTCGGATTGAGCCTTTTCAGGTGGCTGGATCAACAGGGAGAGCAGACAACCATGGCGACCATCTCAACAACCCACGCCCTCCCATCAGCTTTTGATCAGCTTACCTGAAAGCTCGTTCGCCGATCAGTGGGTGTATCTTATCCTCGTTTCTCAGTTGTCTCTTTTGAAGGAGCTGTGCCCGTTTTACCCTGTTTCGCCTTCGTTTTTCAGTGCCTAGATGGCAGTTTTTCGCCCTCAGTTGATCTAACTCCGTCACCGCCACCACCCCTTTTTACAACCTCGCACGCGCTTGAAGGCAGTTAGTCCTTTCCGATCGGTCTATTTCAATTACAAGAGGCTTGCCGATAGCTCGATTGCCCTTGTTTATCCCAGCCAGTTACGGCACCTGGGGAGGTTTCTCCCTAACCGATAGGTGCCACGATACCCTCACAATAAGATACCGACACACCTTATACCCACGAACCTGATCGGGGAACCTACCGATCAACGCGAAGACCTACAGACGATACCGCGATACGAGACAGATGAGATATTGAACAAGAAAGCCCAGAAACAGTTACAGGATAGGAACGGTTACAGGATAATGCCCAGAGACCCCTCTTGTCGCCCTTACCGATATGTGGTTGGTAGGAAGAGCCAGAGCCCCTAGAACCACGTACAGGGGAGGGATCGAGGGTCAAGGGAAGCCCGGTAGATGCTGCCGGACGAACAACAGTCAGAAACAAGTCAGGAAACAGTCGGGCATGAACAGGATATATCAGTCAGTTTACAGGATCAGGAATCAGTTGAAAGGATCAATAGTCATGGACGAGAAGGACGGGATCACGTTGCATCAGATTTTTCATGGGATTGTTTCTTTATTTCTCACGGGAGCTACGCTTGTTTTACCTGCCCGTTGCAGTTCCTGTTTCCTGACTGTTGATCCCTGTTGTTTCTTGATGGCCCTGATGGACCTGGCTCGCTCCTAGTTGATCAGGGTTGATCAGGAACAGGTCGATCAGGTCAGTTTACAGGTTACAGCTCCGCCAGCCCAGTTGTTGTTCTTGTTATCAGATCTTTCCTATTGTTTCCTGTTAATCGTTAATTGAACTGGCTTAGCTCCCAGTTAGCAGCGATTGAACAGGTTCGGGATTGATCAGGATCAGGCACAGTCAGGCACGGTTGCAGTCACCTACCCCACCACCCACTTGTTGCTGTTGCAATCGCCCAGTTGACCTGTTTCTTCCTGACTTATCCTGTTGGCCTTTGATTGAACTGGCTAGCTTTCAGTTGATCAGGGTTGATCGGGATCAGGTTGATCAGGTTCAACAGGAACGAGAGCCACCGCACCTATTGTTAGGAGTTCAATTGCTCCTTACGGATCAATTAAACTAGGGAGGCTGTAGTAGTGCGGTGGATCTAGGCCACGTAGCCTTTTCGATGTCTATTTATATAGGTCGCGTACTTATATTTTCATCAAGGAGACTTAGACCTATAGCTATTACGGTAGCTATTATAGCTATTACTAGTTATAGCCATTTACTCCTTTTACCATGCCTTTTCTCGCTATCCTTATTACCCTTTTCTAATCTCTCTCCTTTCCTAGCTACCGTTTTAGCTAGCCGATTAACCGATTATAGCTATTTATAGCTGTGATCTTAGTTAATTAGCACTAGGTTAGTTATTAGCGGTTAGGCAGTCCTTTTCTCGTACCTCCGTTAGCGTACCTACGCTGCTCCTGTTCAGTAATGAAAAAGAGTAACTTAAGGTATAATCTCTACGTGATAAAATTAAAAAAGTAATCTATAAAATAAAAGAGCAGGTAATAAAATAGGAAGAATTAAATATTAATACACTTTTTAATAATAAGTTGCGATATGAAATCGTACGTATATTACGAGAAAAAAATACGGATAAGTAAAAAAAGTAGAAAAAAAACGTAAAGTAATTTTATCTAAAGAATAGTTATAATACGTTAAACCTCCTATCATAATGATTAATTTAAAGAGATAAATTCTCTTATATAAATAACGTTATAAATAACTCTATAAATAACCTTATTAATTACCTTATAAATATAAAGTTATTTAGAAGATACTATGTTTTTATTAGCTGAAAGTTTGTATACGCCATTTTAATTAATTAAAAGTTTATACGGTTTGCTTAAAGAAGATACATCTCATAAAACCATAGTATATTAAGAAGGAGTAGAGCGTACACGATACTACAGTCCTGTATAGTTTACTTAAAAGTGTACTCTATTAGTAACTATAATACGTATAGTATTTTAAGATAGATAAACTAATATTACTTTATTAATTAAGAGGTAAGGAATTTAATATAGTAATCGTATCTCAGGTATACCTTTCGGTTATAAAGATATAGTAGTTGCTAACCCGAAGGCAAAAGAGGTAAAGAGAGAAAAGTAGCTAAACGTAAAAGTTACTTATTAAGTTATTACTGTATAGTGAAGTAATGAAAGCGTTCGTAATTAAAATAAATATATTAATCAGAAAATGACGAATTTAATAATAAGACCGAATCTTAAATTAAAGTAAAAATAATAAAGTTAATAATTCTATTTAATAATAATTATATTATAATCTATACTTACAGGAGCTATAGTTACTCTAAATAGATATAAAGTTTATCGTAGCGTATTATGTAATATATTAAGAGAGTTCATTGTACCGCATTACTAGAATATAAGACGGGATCTATATATTACTATTTATCTATTAACGCATCGATTTCCTACTTATTTCAATCTTATTTATATATAAATCAATCTCAATCAGTTTCTCCTTATTCAATCCAGGTCAATTTCTCCCTGTTCAAAAGTTGATTACTAATCCCTTTTCGCATTTTAATTCTATTCGTATATGAATCAACCAAGGTTAGTTTCTCTCCATTTAATGAAGAGTTCATTACTAATTAAACCCCTTTTGTAATTTAATTAAACGTCGATTCCCACTTACCCCTTTTTCCTAACCCTTTAGGGAGGTTTTAGATATTTAGTAGAAAACCATAAAGAAGCGTGGAATACTTCAACGTCTTTTAGTAATAAAAATATAAGTTTAAGATTTTCGTAACTCTATCAAGTATAGCGACCTTTTTTAATATATAAATTACGTACCTACGTAATTTTAACATTAAACTTTTCTTTCTTAAATGAATTCTTTTTATTTTTCTTTCAATTCTTTTTACTTTGTATATTTTTATTATAAATAATATGTACTAAACTTTATATAATATACGTTTGTTACGGTTTCAAGAGCTATTCGCTAGGTAAAAGGGTATAAATTAAAGGAATAAAGCTATACGAGAAGGAAAAGAAAGAAAGGTACGCTTTATTAAGGCCGCGCCTTTAAGAGCTAGCTATATACGGGAGGAGTAATTATATATCCTAATGCTATGCTAACTAAGGTTCTATAACTAAGCGTAGCTTATTATATAAGCTCCCCTCTCTGCTAATTAGGATATTCAAATCGTTCTTAATTAATAGCGTTCCTTTCCTTTTTTAATTAATTAACCTCCTTCTTATTCCTTCTCCTATTCCTCCTTTTAAACCTCTCTTCCTCTTATAATAATAATAACTTTCCCGCTTCCGCTACTTTAATTAACGTAAGTAAACCTCTTCTTCTACGGTTATTCGTCGTTACTATATTATTACTAAGGCCGTATTTCGTCGGGATATAGCTTTTCTTTTAGTTCGCGCGTTTCGTAGGATATTTAATTAACTTCTAGCTAACGTAATATTAATAAATATCCTCTTCTTCGTTTTCCGATTTCCTAAGTTTTCCCGCTCCTACCTCCCGTTACTTAATACGACGCCTTACGTTTATCCTTTCCGCCGACGAGGATAATAGTAATAATATAAGTAATATCGCTACCGTAGCGGCTTTAGTAAGGCTAATTTCTCCTATCTTATTACTTCTTTCGCTTAGTTACGTATTAATCGGTTTTATAGCGAGAAAGCCCCCCCCTTAGCCCTAAGCCCGCCGACTAGGAAGTTACCGCCTTCCTTTAAACTCTTATTACTTCGCGTACGGCTACCGTCCCGCGTACGGTTATTATCCCCCGCTCGGCCGCTACCCGCCCGGCGGGCGCCCGCGCTTTCCCCTACCGTCGTTACGTAAACGCCTTACGTATTTATTATAATAAGGAAGGCCGGGGCCTAATATACGCGGAATACGCGGCTAACGGATATAGCTATTAACCGTTATAAGTATTATATATATCCCGTATAAGTAGTTATTCTTAACGTTTCTTAGCTCCGCTATCGCGCTTTCCGCCGTTTATTAATAAGTAACTATCCGTACTTCCGTTAACGGCTCCCGCTTACGGGACGTTTTCGCTTTCGCTAACGCCGCCGAACGCTTATTAACTTACGGTTTAATCGGCTCGTTAGCCTTCCTTTTTTTTTTTTTTTTTTTTTTTAATATATATATTAACCCTTCCTTCCTTTTTTTAAGGAGTTCGTAAACCCTATAGCCCGCGTCTCCGACCCGGTCCCCCGCTTTAGCGAAGCCGTCCCTACCGGCCCGCCTATTACCGCTATCGCTTTTACCGGCCTTAATAACGCCGCCCTTTAGCGTATAGTTTCGGCTTTAGAGGGGCGGATTAATACCTTAGAAGGCTTCTAGCGCTCCCGGCGCTCGCGCTCGCCGGCCCGTTCGCCTATCCGTTTCCCGCGCCGCCGCTTACGTTCCTACCGCTCTTAGTACCGCCTCCGCCCCCTAGCTTCTCCTCTTTCCCTCGAAACGCTAGATACTAACCGCGCCGCCCGCGCCTGCCGTTCCTTCGCCGCCTGCTTTATCCTCGACGAAAAAGCGGAAAAGGTTAATACTTCCGAGTTCCTTCCGAAGGAAAAAGAAAACGACGACTACGACGACGACGACGATTAATCGGCCTTTCCTTCTTTTTTTTTATTTTTTTATTATAATTAAATAACGCCTTTATAGCGTTTAAGAAAAAGATTTAGCCTCGCGGTTTAGTTCCTAAGTACTTCGTTTCTTAATTAATCGTAACTTTAAATTTCCTAGGTCGTATATTTTTCCCTTAAACCGTCGTTTACGGTTATTAATCCGTACTTATTTTCGTAAATATTTAATACTTCCGCCTTTATAAAGTCGGATAATAAATACTAAGATAGTTTTTAATAATTCTTTTAACGTATTAAAACTTTACGTTATTTTTCTTTACTTACCTTTTTATTTCTTACGTAAAGGATTTTTTTTATTATAAATTCGTTAATTCCTTCGATAAATAATTAAAAAGGTTACGGATCGTTTCGGATTTAACTTAATAACTCGTTCGTATACGCTTTCCGTAATTAATCGACGTAAAACTTATTATCGATTTCGGCCGGGATATCTTTTAATTTAATTACGTACGGATTTAATACTTTCGTAACCGTATATTTTACCTTTAATTAATCGAGCTTCTTTTTAAGTTTACCCGTATTATAATAAGTAAGATCGAGTTATATTTTATCGCTTACTTAAAATTTTTCGGCCGAGGATCGCTTTTAGTTTACGTAAAATTCGTATTACTAAAAGGCTATAGCTAGCGTTACTTATACGAAGTCTAAAATTACGCGGACCTTATTTACGAACGCCTTCGCCTAGAGTTCCGGCGGTAAAGGTATTATTTCCGCGCCCGGGTTAACGGAAACCGCAGGTACGGGGTTTAAGTCGAAGCCGTATATCGTAAAGAAAGAAGAGAATCCTATCGAGATATTAAGCCGTCCGTTTAACGCTAATTAAACGATAAGTAGTTATTATATTTAATTATCTTACTCGTAACTAATATAGCTTTATAATGTAGTGGTGCGGTGGATCTAGGCCACGTAGCCTTTTCGATGTATATTTATATGGGTCGCGTACTTATATTTTCATTAGTTAGACTTAGACCTATAGATATCATTACCTATAGCTATTTACTCCTTTTGTTATGCCTTTCTAGCCATCCTCCTTTGCCCTTTTCTAGTTTCCCTTTCCCAGCTGCCGTTTTTAGCTAGCCGATTAACCGATTATAGCTATTTATAGCTATAATCTTAGGTTGATCGGTACTAGGCTAGTTATTAGTAGTTAGGTAGCCCTTTTCGTGCCTCCGTTAGCGTGCCTACGCTGCTCCTGTTTAGTGGCGACCACTTAGTAGCTCGTCCTTACCTTAGCCTTAGGAGTAACCTTTTGCGACCGTTTTTTGTAGTCATTAGGTTTAGGATTCGTTGATCAGGAGATTCCCTGTTTTTCAGTTGATTAGGAGCTGTTTTCGTGGCTCTAGAGCCGTTTTTCGTGGCTTTTAGCTTTTGAGCCTTTTTTAGGTTAGGTAACAGGATTAATAGGGAGGGCAGACAACCATGGCGACCATCTTAACAACCTACGCCCTCTTATTAGCTTTTGATTAGCTTACCTAAAAGCTCGTTCGCCGATTAGTGGATCCATCTTATCCTCGTTTCTTAGTTGTCTCTTTTGAAGGAGCTGTGCCCGTTTTACCCGGTTTCGCCTTCGTTTTTTACCAGTACCTAGATGGCCGTTTTTTTAGTTGATCTGACTCCGTTACCGCTACTACCCCTTTTTATAACACGCGCTTGAAGGCATCCGTTCTTTACCGATCAGTTTATTTCAATTGCAAGAGGCTTGCCGATAGCTCCGATCGTCCTTGTTTTATCCCTACTAGCCAGTTACGGCACCTGGGGAGGTTTCTCCTCCCTAACCGATAGATGCTACGATGCCTTTAATTACCATACGAAGATACCGATAGACCTTATACCTACGAACCTGATCGGGGAACCTACCGATTAGCGCGAAAGACCCATATAGACGATACCGCGATACGAAATAGATACGATATTAAACAAGACAGCCTAGAAACAGCCATAGGATAGAAACGAGTCACAGGATCGCCTAGAGACCCCTCTTATCGCCCTTACCGATATATAGTTGGTAGGAAGAGCCTAGAGAGCCCCTAGAACTACGTATAAGGGAGGGATCCAGAGTCAAGGGAAGCCCGGTAGATGCTGCCGGACGAATATAGCAACGGTTATACGAATAATAGCCAGAAATAAGTCAGGAAATAATCGGGCATAAATAAAATATATTAGTTAGTTTATAGGATTAGGAATTAGTTAAAAAGGATCGGCAAAAGATAACCATGGACGAGAAGGACGGAGATTACGTTATATCGTATAGGATTATTTCTTTATTTCTCACGGGAACTACGCTTATTTTACCTACCCGTTATAGTTCCTATTTTCCTAACGGATTCCTATTATTTCTTAATGGCCCTAATGGACCTAGCTCGCTCCTAGTTAATTAGGGTTAATTAGGAACAGGTTAATTAAATTAGTTTACAGGTTACAGCTCCGCTAGCCTAATTCTTGTTATTAGATCTTTCCTATTATTTCCTATTAATTGTTAATTAAACTGGCTTAGCTCCCAGTTAGTAGCGATTAAATAGGTTCGGGATTAATCAGGTTCAGGCACAGTTAGGCACGGCTGCAGTTAGTTACCCACCCCACCACCCACTTGTTACTGTTGCAATCGCTCCTAGTTAAAGACCTGTTTCTTCCTAACTTATCCTATTAGCCTTTAATTAAACTAGCTAGCTTTTAGTTAATTAAGGTTAATCGGGATTAAGTTAATTAGGTTTAACAGGAACGAGAGCCACCGTACCTATTGTTAGGAGTTTAATTACTCCTTACGGATTAATTAAACTAGGGAGGCTATAGTAGTGCGGTAGATCTAGGCCACGTAGCCTTTTCGATGTATATTTATATGGGTCGCGTACTTATATTTTCATCAGTCAGACTTAGACCTATAGATATCACAGCCTATAGCTATTTACTCCTTTTGCCATGCCTTTCTAGCCATCCTCCTTTGCCCTTTTCTAGTTTCCCTTTCCCAGCTACCGTTTTCAGCTAACCGATTAACCGATTATAACTATTTATAGCTATGATCTTAGGTTAATCGGCACTAGGCCAGTTATTAGCAGTTAGGTAGCCCTTTTCGTGCCTCCGTCAGCGTGCCTACGCTGCTCCTGTTCAATAATACCGCCTAGATTTCTTAATTAATCCTTTCGGAGCCTTCGTTTATTTCAAGGTAATAAGCCGTACTTAGTTTTTACTTTATACCTATTAAGCGGTAAAGATAACTCTAGAAACGGCTTAGTTAATTCGATTTTCTATCGCTTACGATACTTCTTAATTAATTATAATATCGGACGTAATACGCTAGGAAGCGTTCCGTATACGCTTTTACGTTTATAATAAGCGTAAGCTCGAGAATTATAGTTTTACTTAAGCGGTTCTTAATTATTTATATATATCGGTTACCTTTCGATAGGGATAAGTTTACGATAAAGTTTATTTATATATCCTTAAAGTAGCGGTTCGATATAGGAAAAGATTTAAGAAACCCTTTTTTATATTTTTTTATAGCTTAGAACGGCCGTAAACGTTATAGTTACGAATAAACCTCCTTACGTATTAATAAAGTATCGGTTCGTAGAAGTTTCGGCTTGGGATCGCTATAATACCTTTCCGACCGGGGTAGTTAATAACGTATAAGTCGTAGGCTTTTTAAATTATTTTCGTCCGTAGTTCGTTAAGTTAGTCCGTACCTAGGGAGTTTATTCCCGCGTTTCCGAAAGGCGGACCCTCCGGTACTTATATCCGGTTCTTAAATAATAACCGTCCTCCGGCGTTTATCGTATATTCCGTGATTTATATCTTTAGCTTTATAGTCGGGGTAAAGAAGCGGGCGTTTTATTTTACTGCTTAATACGCTTATTAATATAGCGTATCGAGGTATGCTATTTTCTTTTATAGGAATTAGAGTTCGTTATCTTTAAAAACTCTAATATCGGGCCCGGCGGGCTAGAACGTTATTATTACGTAGGTTTAGTTTTAAAGAGCCCTTTCGGAAATAAGCTATAAATACCGTAACTCCTTATCGTTAACGCTTAACCGGTCTTAGTCCTTTCGGAAGAACGCGTCGAGAACTACGGCTTAATTATTAGCGCGGTAAACGAAGTTAAAGTTATACCGGGATAGAAGCTCCGCCTAACGCGCTTACCGCTCCGAAAAGCGCTAGCGGGTTATAAAATATTCGAGGTTCTTATAGTCGGTTAAGATAGTAAATTTCTTATAGCTCTTTAGCTTAGCGTCTTATTATTTTAAGTACTTAATAATAACTAATATTTCCTTATTATAAATCGGATAGTTAATTTCAGCTAGCTTTAGCTTCTAAGAATAATAAGCTACTACCTTTCTCCCTCCCCCGGCTTATTAGGATAATACGTCGCCGAGCGCTTACCTTAAGTAATTTACTTTTAAAAACGTTAGCTTATCTAGGTCTTATTACGTTAAAATAAGCGCCGACGTAAATAAGGTCTTTAGGCGTTAAAACGCCTTTTCGTAAATAAGGTCTTATTTAAAAGGTTAATTCTTCTTTATTAAAGCCGTAAGAGGAGCGGTAATCTCGGAAAATCCGGGGATAAATATATAGTAGTAATTAACGAACCCTAGGAAACTTTTAATTTCCTTTATTAAGGTAGGAGCCTCTTAGTTTAGTATTACTTTTATCTTTTCCGGGTCCGTTTATACTTCCTTACCGGCGTATATAATAAACCCTAGGTATTTAATAATCGTTATTACGAACTCGTACTTCCCGGGGTTTAAATAAAAGCCGGCTTCGTAAAGGCGCTCTAAGATTATACGTACTTTAGCTATATAGTTCTTACGGAACCCGCTTATATAAATAAGGATATCGTTTATATAAGCGCTAACGAAGTTATCGAAAAACCCCTTTAAAACGTTATTTATATATCTTTAGAAGGTTACCGGGGCGTTTATTAACCCGAAGGATATTACTAGCTATTCGAATAAACCGTATCGGGTTTTAAACGCCGTTTTAAATTCGTTACCTTCCGTAATACGGACTTTATAAAAAGCCGCGACTACGTCTACCTTCGTAAACTACTTTACCGACGTTAGGTTACGTAAGGTATCGCCGATAAGCGGAAGCGGGTAACGGTTCCTTCGGGTTAAGCGATTTAACGCCCGATAATCGTAGTAAAATCGGAGGCCTCTTCTTAACTTACGGGCGAAGAGAACTAAGGCTCCTACTTCCGAATTACTAGCCCGGATAAACCCCTTATCTAATAAGTCGCGAAGCGTTTTCCGTAATACTAGGAGCTCTTCCCGGAATATCTTATATAAGGAACTCTAAGGTAATAACTTCTTCCTTCCGTCTAGTCCTTTCTTTATATCGATCTTATAATTAACGCCCGGGCGATACGGGGCGAAACGGTTAGCTTCTTCTTTCTTTTATAGCGGGAATAGGTCGTAAAATCCCCGTAGGATTATTTCTCGTAGCTCCGCCTTTATTTTTACGGGCTTTAGCTTTAAGGCTTTTTTTATATCTATTAAGGAAGCTATAAATATCGACATACCCTTCGTATTTATTCCTTCTTTCTTACGGCGGCGTATCCTTTTAATTAAGCCTACGAACGTATTAATTAATACGTACTAAGCCTTTTCTAGCTCTTTTATAAGCGGGGTCGTACGTTCCTTTCCCTTATATTATACGTTTATTCGTACTTTTCCGTACTATAATCGATTTTCGTATAGGTACGAAACTACCTTGTTATATATCTACTACGGTTTTCCTAAAATTATTCGGAATTTTAATAACGGAATAACGTATACGTATATTAGCTACGTATATCCGTTAATCTTTAAAGCTATATAGGTAATTCCTTAGATTACTACTTCTTTTATAATGCTTAAAGCGCCTCTAATGCTACGGGAAGAAATAGAAATAAGGAATAAGTTAAAGAATCTAAATAAGTCCTTACTAATAACTATAAAATATAAGTAACTTTCGTTTATAAGGGCTTCCGATAGTCACGTTTTATTAACTATAATTAATAATAACGAGGGACTACTTTTTATTTTATCCTTATAGGCTTTTTATTTATTTACTACTTTTTAGCTAGGCTCCGTTACCTAACTTCGTAACGGAGCTATTCTTTTCCTATCGTTATATTAGCTAATATATTCTCTAGTTCTTCTAGTAATAATTCGATAACTTACGTTATCCGTACCGGTACGGGCGGGAACCGCCCTTAGCTACCCGGATAAGCTACCGGTAGGTAGGAGTAATTCCTAACCTAGTATTAACTAGCGCCGTAACGAAAGTAGCTACCTTAAACCTTTTTCTTTTCGTATTCTTTTTAAAGTACTTACCTTACCCGTCGGGTACTACCGCTAAGCCCGTTATTAAACCCGCCGTAAGCTTAGCGAGGCCTTCCTTATGATTTAATAAAGCCTACTATAATCGTATCGCCTTAAGTATTTATTCGGGCGAAGTCCGAGCGTTAAATAACGGATATTAATACGTAGCTTAAGGTCGCCGAATAGTATTTATTTTCGTTTAATTAATTTACGAATCGCTTAAATTCGGCGGTTTATTCGTAGCGTTACGCGATTAAGTAAATTTAAGCGATAAAGGTATCGTAATCTTAAGATATTTAAATTAGGATTAATATATTTTAGAGGTAGTTAGATAATATTACTTTTAACTACGTTAATTTACTATCGTTATCTTAGTTAAAGCCTCTAACGTTCGTTATAACCTCTTCGAAATCGGATAGAAAGCTTCCAAAGGTCTTCCCTTCTTTCTACCGTAGTTTCCGTAGTTTCTATTACGTATCCTCCTTAACCTAAATATTATTAAACGTTTCTTTTATATACCTTAATAAGTCCTTAGGTTAAAATCCGCCCTCTAGGCCGTTAAATCTTTAGAAGTATTCTATTTTCCGTTACCGATCCTCGGGTATCGTACCGAAAATAGAATACTATATCGCGTTATTATTACCGAATAACCCATTTAAGGCGTCGATTAAGATTTTCGCTTATAGTTTTTCTAAGTAGAAATAAAACGATATAGCTTTCCCGTTCCATTCGTACTACTTAAGAAGTTTTCGTTAAGTTCCGTTTACGCCCGTAGGTATAATAACTATAACCTTCGGTACGGGTACGGGTACCGGTAGTACGGATACTAGGGAGTTACTTCGTAAGAAATCGGTTATATATTCTTTTATAGAGTTTAAGAAGTAAGGGTCTTATAATAATACGTAATAGGCTAACGTCGCCTCCTAAGCGCTCGATTACGCCTAGGCTTTAGACTTATCTTCCGCTATCTAGGAGTCGGATATCGGAAGTCTAAGTACTAACCTTACGGAAAAGATAGTATAGCTTTTTATTACGGTTTCAAGAGCTATTCGCTAAGTAAAAGGATATAAATTAAAGGAATAAAGCTATACGAGGAGGAAAAGGAAGAAAGATACGCTTTATTAAGGCCGCGACTTTAGGAGCTAGCTATATATAAGAGGAGTAGTTACGTACCCTAGTACTATACTAACCAAGGTTCTATGACTAAGCGTAGCTCATTATAACGTTAACGTAAAAATTTCAACTAGTTTCGTATTTATAATAAATAGTTTTATATAAATTACAAGTTTTCTATACATAATTTCTTACGTCTTTTAAGATTTTTATTATAAATAAAGTTCATAGCATTAAAAATAGTTATTAAATAAACTAAATATATTCTTATATCTCTCTATACTATAAATATATTATCATTTTTAGCGTTTACGTTAAAAATAAGCCCGAATCATTCTACGAAGTAGAATAATTAAGGCATTATTTTAAATTAGACTTTATTATGCATTGCTTTACCAATAGGCCTAACTGCAATAGGCTTAGGTGGCTCGTAGTGGCGTGCTCTTGCTGATTCTCTCAGCATCGTAAATCTTCAACTAAATATCTCCCTCTCCCTTCTATGCCAAGGCACAAGAGCTTAGAAGACACCACGTTACGACTACCCGCTGCAATGGGATATCATCTCGTACACATTCTCCGGCAAAGATGCAGACTTCATCATGGCCTCTACCGCGCACTACCGGCTTCTCGGGCGCGGATGGTTCACCACCCTTGTCAACCCTTACAACTTTGCCTCCAACTGGGCCGGCCTTATAGTCGTTACCGCCAACGTGGCTGCTCGCCAGAGTTTGTGGTTAGAATGACTATATGGCCCTTCATCGGCCTCAACTGCCTCGTCTTCTCTTGGTGGAGTTGGGAACACTATCGTTCCCTCACTGGCACTTTCAAGAATACCCCTGAGGCCTCGTACACGGACACGGTCGATAAATTACGGAAGCATTACACGCTGAGCCTAGAAAACTTGCACCAAGGCCGTTGGTATACCTTGCTCACGAGCGCCGTTAGCCATAACAACCTGCCACATCTGGCCTTCAACATGATCAGTTTCCACGCCTTTACTTCCTGTGCCGCGTGGTCTGGTCTGGGCTTAGGCACTATATGGACACTATGTTTAGGATCGGCCGTGTCTTGTGGTGTGGCGACGGTCCTAGATTGGCAACGCAAGGGCTTATCTGACATCTATGCCCTAGGTGCCAGCGGCATTGTCTCGGGTGTGGGGGCGGCGATGGCGTGTATGGTACCATTAATGCCATTCCGAGTTTTCTTCCTTCCTATCGACATCCCCCTCTGGATGTTGACACTGGGATACATCGGATATGACTCCTACTCATTAAAGGCCGAGAATACCAAGGTCGGCCATGCCGGCCATCTTGGTGGTGCTGCTTTCGGCGTTCTCTTCTATACAATTGCACTTCGCAGGTTTGGTGGCGTGTCAGACCTTTGGCGTTTTATAGCTAGATTTGGTCTTAGGAGGAAGCGGCTAGATGTTCCCCCACCATTGAAACCGCGGGGTCGTAACCTGAATCAACCAGCTAAGCCGCTCAGAAAGACAGGTCGGGAAAGAAGGAATCAATGAAGTTAACCAATTATTATTTTTAGAAGATAATTATTATATGTTAACTTATTCATTTTTTGTTTATTTCTTATTAAATTATAATGTTTTTATTTATATTTTATTAGCTTTTAAAAATTATCAGCTAATAAGAATGAGAGATAAACTTTACGTATTCTTATATATTAAAATCTATTATAAAATATAATGTTACGTAGCTATATGAAGGAGCTACGTGCGCGAGAGCGCGCGTAGAGAGCCATCTCACGAGCAACGGGAGGAGGAGCGAAAGGAGAGAAAAGGTCTTAAATCTATCTAAGAACGAGCCAAAGGAGTAAAAGCAACGGAGCGTATATATAGGAGCTCCTGTTGCTGAGGTAAGCAACGAAGAGGCGCAACCTCTACGTAACATATAATAATATTAAGAGCCTTACTTTAGTAAAGTATTTAATTTACTATATGTTATATAATAACATGCTACTTTTCTATTAGGCTACTTTACTTTTATTTAAAAAAAGGTATTACTTTTTATTACTTATAGTCTGATTAGTATATATTAAAGAATAAATTAAAAAAAGTAGCGTTAGTACGTTATATTAAAGACCCGTATAATAATTACCAACTACTAATAACTAGCCTAGTACTTATTAAACTAAATTATAGTTATAAATTGTAATCATTAATTCATTAGTTAACTAAAATGGTTACTAAGAAAGAGATTAAAAAAGAAAAGGCTAGAAAGAGGTTGAAGGTATATTAAAAAAAGGAGTAAATAACTATATATAAAGGTTTATTATAAGTTTATATCACGTAGGCATGCGCCCTTAGTGGGAACCACCTAGCTTACCTAAGCTGGTTGAGTACTACTATATATACTCGTAGATTGCTCCATACTCTCTAGTAGCTTTCCTTCTTTCTAGTTAGTTAATATATACTTTCTTACCCGCATTCCATTGCTCTCTTTACGCGTAACCTATCAGCCCATACGTAGCTCTCGCTAGCTACGTAATAGTTATAAGCCCGGTTAGCGCTCCAAGGTACTAGTAGCTTAGTGGTTCGGTTCCTTTAATTATACGTATACGGCAAAATACAGCCCCTTACGCGGAGCCCTAGAGCTAGACTAGAACTAGTAGTAAGGCGTTGCGCCAAGAGGTCGGGGGTTTAATTCCTATGTCGAGTAGTTATTAGACCTAGCTAGTGTAACTAGCGCCGAGAAGTATGCGACTAGCGCCAAGAGAGGTAGAGGGTTTAACACCGCGAGTAAGTAGTTATTAACCTACTTATTGGAGGTATTTAAAAACTAGGGGGTGTGTTACGTAGTAATTAAATCAGTCTATATAAGCCTATATACCGCAAAGCGTAAATATAGGCGTCTATATTTTACGCGATAGTTATAAGCCCGGGGCTCTTCTAAAGAGCTATTATTACATAGGTTATTCTAGCGCAAGCAAGTATTACATATTCATTTATCTCTTAGATCTTATAATCATTCTCCCTTCTTATTTCTATACCAGTACGCTACTCTCGCATTAAGTATTAGATAATTACTTACCTATTCGCTATAACGATTAATACGTCCGAATTCTCTTTAGATAATATTCTAGTTAATATTTACTTACGAGATTATAATAAATAGCTACGTTAGTTCCTTGCGCTTAAGTTAATAGCTACTTAGATTAGTATCTAGAAGGACGTTAATCTTGATGGAGCTAAGTTTAACCCTAGTCGAGTCGTGGTAGGTATTCTTAAAGAGTATATTACTTAAGAGAACGAACTCCTTAAGGAAAACTATAAGAAAGCTATTTACGAATAGGTATCGATCGTAACCGAAGACCGAGGAGATTAACTATTAAGACCTAAGGCTCGAACTCGAGAGTAATAAACGGCTTCGTATAATAAGCTCGTTTCCTAGTAAATAACGATCAAGGCTTAGGTTATAAATACTAGTAAGTAATATAGGGTTCTTGTCACGTAGGCATGCACCCCTAGTAGGAACCACCTAGCTTACCTAAGCTGGTTAAGTACTACTATATATACCTATAGATTGCTTTATACTATTTAGTAGCTTTCCTTCTTTTCTAATTAGTTAATATATACCTTCTTATCCGTATTCTATTACTTCCTTTACGCGTAACCTATTAACCTAAACGTAACTCTCGCTAGCTACGTAATAGTTATGAACCCGGGGCATTTCTCAGGAGCTATTATTATTTAGGTTGTTCTAGCGTAAGTAAGTAATATATATTCATCTATTTCTTAGATCTTACGATTATACTTCCTTCTTATATTTCTATACCGGTACTTTACTTTCGTATCTAATATTAAATAGTCGCTTACTTATTTCGTTATAACGATTAATACGTCCGAATTCTTTCTTAATAAGATTCCTATTAACGTTTACTTACGAGCTTACTATAAGTAGCTACGTTAGTTCCTTACGCTTAAGTCGATAGCTACTTAGTTCGGTATCTAGAAGGACGTTAATTTAAATAGAGCTACGTTTAACGCTACTCGAGTCGTAGTAGGTATTCTTAAGGAGTATATTACTTAAGAGAACGAACTCCTTAAAGAAAACTATAAGAAAGCGGTTTACGAGTAATGTAGTAGTACAGTGGATCTAGGCTACGTAGCCTTTTCGATATATATTTATATGGGTCGCGTATTTATATTTTCATTAGTAAGACTTAGACCTATAAACATTAGGACCTATAGCTATTTACTCGTTTCTTATCATGCCTTTCTAACTATCCTCGTTACCCTTACCCCTTCTCTAGTCTCCCTTTCCTAGCTGCCGTTTTTAGCTAGCCGATCAACCGATTATAGCTATTTATAGGTATGATCTAGGGTTAATCGGTACTAGGTTAGTTATTAGTAGTTAGGCAGTCCTTTTCGTGCCTCCGTTAGCGTGCCTACGCTGCTCCTGTTTAGTAGCGACCACCTAGTAGCCCGAGCCGCAACCTTATTAGTCTTAGGAGCGACCTTTTGCGACCGTTTTTGTAGTTATTAGATTCAGGATTCGTCGATCAGGAGATCCCCAGAGTTTCGTTTGATTAGGAGCTGTTTTCGTAGCTCCAGAGCCGTTTTCGTAGCTTTTAGCCTTAGCTTTTCAGGTCAGGTCAGGATCAATAGGGAGGGCAGATAACCATGGCGACCATCAACAACCACGCCCTCCCATTAGCTTTTAATCAGCTTACTTAAAAGCTCGTTCGCCGATAAGTGGATATATCTTATCCTCGTTTTTCAATTGTCTCTTTTAAAGGAGCTATGCCCGTTTTTATCTGGTTTCGCCTTCGTTTTTCAAGTGCCTAAATGGCCGTTTTTCTCAGTTAACCTGACTCCGTTACCGCCACCACCCCCTTTTTTACAACACGCGCTTGAAGGCAGTTAGTCCTTTCCGATCGGTTTATTTCAATTGCAAGAGGCTTACCGATAGCTCAATTGCCCTTGTTTTATCCCTTCTAGCTAATTACGGCACCTGGGGAGGTCTCTCCTTGCCTCCCTAACCGATAAGGTGCCACGATGCCTTTAATTACTATACGAAGATACCGACAGACCTTATACCTACGCCATAAGCCTGATCGGGGACGTACCGATTAGGATTAAGAGACCCATATAGACGATACCGCTATACGAAATAAATAAGATATTAAATAAAACAGCCTAGAAGATTAAGAATAGCTATAGGAATAGTAATGCCTAGAGACCCCTCTTATCGCCCTTACCGATATATAGTTAGTAGGAAGAGCCTAGAGAGCCCCTAGAACCACGTATAGGGGAGGGATCGAGGGTTAAAGGAAGCCCGGTAGATACTACCGGACGAATATAAGAACGGTTATACGAGAACAGCCAAACGAGTTATAGAAACGGGCCTTGAATAGGATATATTAGTTAGTTTATAGGATCAGGATTAGTTAAAAGGATTAATAGCCATAGACGAGAAGGACGGAGATTACGTTGCATTGTATGGAATTGTTTCTTTGTTTCATTCGTGAGCTACTGAACAGGAGCAGCGTAGGCACGCTAACGGAGGCACGAAACAAGGGCTATCCAACTACTAATAACTAGCCTAGTGCCGATCAACCAAGATCACAGCTATAAATAGCTATAATCGGTTAATCGGCCAGCTAAAAACGGTAGCTAGGAAAGGGAAACTAGAAACGGGTAAAGGAGGATAGCTAGAAAGGCATAATAAGAAACGAGTAAATGGCTATAGGTTATAATGTCTATAGGTCTAAGTCTAACTAATGAAAATATAAGTACGCGACCTATATAAATATACATCGAAAAGGCTACGTAGCCTAGATCCACCGTACTACTATAGCCTCCCTAGTTTAATTAATCCGTAAGGAGCAATTAAACTCCTAACAGTAATAGGTACGGTGGCTCTCGTTCCTATTAAACCTAATCAACCTAATCCCGATTAACCCTAATTAACTAAAAGCTAGCCAGTTTAATTAAAGGCTAATAGAATAAGTTAGGAAGAAACAGGTCTTTAACTGGAAGCGATTATAACAGCAACAAGTAGGTGGTAGGGTAGGTAACTATAACCGTACCTGATCCTAAACCTAAACCTATTCAATCCTAAACCTATTTAATCGTTACTAACTAGGAGCTAAGCTAGTTTAATTAACGATTAATAGGAAACAGGAAAGATCTGATAATAAGAACTAGGCTAGCGGAGCTATAACCTATAAACTAACCTAATTAACCTATTCCTAATTAACCCTGATTAACTAGGAGCGAGCCAGGTCCATTAGGGCCACCAAGAAACAACAGGGATCAATCGGAAAATAGGAACTATAACGGGCAGGTAAAACAAGCGTAGCTCCCGTAAGAAACGAAAGAAACAATCCCATACGATGCAACGTAATCCCGTCCTTCTCGTCCATAACTGGCTTTGCCGATCCTTTTAACTAATCCCTAATCCTATAAACTAACGTAATATATCCTATTTAATGCCCGTTTCTATGACTCGTTTCTGGCTGTTCTGGTATAACCATTCCTATATTCGTCTAGTAGCATCTACCGGGCTTTCCTTAACCCTCGATCCCTCCCTTATACGTAGTTCTAAGGGCTCTCTAGGCTCTTCCTATTAACCATATATCGGTAAGGGCGACAAGAGGGATCTCTAGGCAATCCTAACTATTCTATAACTATTTTTAAGCTATCTTATTTAATATCTATTTAATCCGTATCGTATCGGTATCATCTATAGGTCTATCGCGCTGATCGGTAGGTTCCCCGATTAGGTTCGTAGGTATAAGGTATATCGGTATCTTCTTATAGCAATTAAGGGCATCGTAGTACCTATCGGTTAAGGAGAAACCTCCCTAGGTACCGTAACTAACTAGCAGGGATAAAACAAGGGCGATCGGAGCTATCGGTAAGCCTCTTGTAATTAAAATAAACTGATCGGTAAAGAACGGATGCCTTCAAGCGCGTGCGAGGTTGTAAAAAGGGGTGGTAGCGGTAACGGAGTTAGATTAACTAAGAAAAAACTACCATCTAGGTACTGGTAAAAAAAAACGACGGAGGTAAAACCAAATAAAAACGGGCATAGCTCCTTTAAAAGAAATAACTAAGAAACGAGGATAAGATAGATCCACTAATCGGCGAACGAGCTTTCAGGTAAGTTGATCAAAAGCTAATGGGAGGGCGTAGGTTGTTGAGATGGTCGCCATGGTTATCTGCCCTCCCGTTAATCCAGCCACCTGAAAATTCAGGCTATAGCCTAAAAGGGCTCAATCCGAAAGCCACGAAAACGGCTCTGGAGCTACGAAAATAGCTCCTAATTAACTAAAAATCAGGGAATCTCCTGATCGACGAATCCTGAACCTGATAACTATAAAAACGGTCGCAAAAGGTTACTCCTAAGATGAGGTGAGGTCGAGCTACTGGGTGGTCGCTACTGAACAGGAGCAGCGTAGGCACGCTAACGGAGGCACGAAACAAGGGCTATTAAGGAGGAGCAGAGCGTACGCGATACTAAAGACCCGGATATATTTACTCGAAAGTATACTCTATCAAAGATTATAATACGTACGATAGTCTAAGATAAATGAAATTAATATCGCTATATTAATCGAAAGATAAGGAATCTAATATAATTATCGTATCTTAGCTATGCCCTTTAATCGTAGAGATATAATAGTCGCTAGCCCGAAGGTATAAGAGGTAAAGAAAGAAAAGGAGTAAAACGTAAAAGTTACTTATTCGGTTATAGCGGTACGACGAAATAACTTAAGCGCCTATAATTAAAATAGATATATTAATCGGAAAACGACGTATCTAATAATAAAAACGAATCTTTAATTAAGATAAAAATAATAAAAATAGTAATCTAGCTAAGTAATGAATTAAATAATAAGTATAGTATATCCCGTACTTACGGAAGCTATGGTTACTCTATATAGGCATAAGGCCTATCGTAGCGTATTACGTAATGCATTAAGAGGGTATGTCTTACCGCACTACTACACTATCCAACTACTAATAACTAGCCTAGTACCGATTAACTAAGATTACAGCTATAAATAGCTATAATCGGTTAATCGGCCAGTTAAAAACGGCAGCTAGGAAAGGGAAACTAGAAACGGGTAAAGGAGGATAGCTAGAAAGGTATGGCAAGAAACGAATGAATAGCTATAGGCTATAATATCTATAGGTCTAAGTCTAACTAATGAAAATATGAGTACGCGACCCATATAAATATACATCGAAAAGGCTACGTGGCCTAGATCCACCGCACTACTACACTACGCTTGTTTTACCTGCCCCGTTGCAGTTCCTGTTTTCTTAACGGATCCCTGTTATTTCTTAATGGCCCTGATAAATCTGGCTCGCTCCTAGTTGATTAGGGTTAATTAGGAATAGGTTAATTAGGTCAGTTTTAGTTATAGTTATAGCTCCGCCAGCCTAGTTCTTGTTATCAGATCTTTCCTATTTCCTATTAATCGTTAGTTAAACTAGCTCAGCTCTTAGTTAGTAACGATTGAATAGGTTCGGGATTGATCAGGATCAGGTTCAGGATCAGGCACCGCTGCAGTTAGTCACCCACCCCACCACCCACTTGTTACTGTTGCAATCGCCTAGTTGACCTATTTCCTGACTTATCCTGTTGGCCTTTGATTGAACTGGCTAGCTTTTAGTTGATCAGGGTTAATCGGGATTAGGTTCATCAGGTTCAACAGGAACGAGAGCCACCGCACCTATTATTAGGAGTTTAATTACTCCTTACGGATCAATTAAACTAGGGAGGCTATAGTAGTACGGTAGATCTAGGCCACGTAGCCTTTTCGATGTCTATTTATATAGGTCGCGTACTGTAGTAGTGCGGTAAGACATACCCTCTTAATATACTACGTAATACGCTACGATAGGCCTTATGCCTATATAGAGTAACCATAGCTCCCGTAAGTACGGGATATACCATACTTATAATCTAGTTTATCGCCTAACTAGATTACTATCTTTACTATTTTTACCTTAATTAAAGATTCGTTTTTACCATTAGATTCGTCGTTCTCCGATTAATATATCTATCTTAATTATAGTCGCTTAAGTTACTTCGTCGCGCCGCTATAACCGAATAAGTAACTTTTGCGTTTTACTCCTTTTTTCTTCTTACCTCTTATGCCTTCGGATTAGCGACTATTATATCTCTATAACTAAAGGGGATAGCTAAAATACGATAACTATATTAGATTCCTTACCTCTCGATTAATATAGCGATATTAATTTTATCTATCCTAGATCATCGTACGTACCGTAGTCTTCGATAAAGTATACTTTCGAATAAACCTATCCGGGTCTTTAGTATCGTATACGCTCTACTCCTCCTCAGTACTTATATTTTCATTAGTAAAACTTAAACCTATAGATATTAAGACCTATAGCCATTTACTCGTTTCTTATCATACCTTTCTAGCTATCCTCGTTACCTTTATCCCTTCTCTAGTCTCCCTTTCCTAGCTGCCGTTTTTAGCTAGCCGATTAACTGATTATAGCTATTTACAGCTATGATTTAAGGTTAATTAGTATTAGGCTAGTTATTAGTAATTAGGTAGTCCTTTTCGTACCTCCGTTAGCGTGCCTACGCTGCTCCTGTTTAGTAAGCGTCGATCCTAACCGAAGACCGAGGAGATTAATTACTAAGGCTTTAAGCTCGAACTCGAGAGTAATAAACGACTACGTATAATGTAGTAGTACGGTAAGACATGCCCTCTTAATGCATTACGTAATACGCTACGATAGGCCTTATGCCTATATAGAGTAACTATATCTTCCGTAAGTACGGGACATACGATACTTATCATCTAATTCATTACCTAACTAGATTATTATCTTTATTATTTTTATCTTAATTAAAGATTCGTTTTTATTATTAAACTCGTCGTTCTCCGATTAGTATATTTATTTTAGTTATAGGCGCTTAAGTTACTTCGTCGTACCGCTATAGCCGAATAAGTAACTTTTACGTTTTGCCCCTTTTCTCCTTTTATATCTTATGCCTTCGGGCTAGCGACTACTACATCTCTACGACCAAGGGATATAGCTAAGATACGATAACCGCATTAGATTCCTCGCCTCTCGATTAATATAGCGACACTAGTTTCATCTATCCTAGACCATCGTACGTACTATAGTCTTCGATAGAATATACTTTCGAATAAACCTATCCGGGTCTCTAATATCGCGTACGCTCTGCTCCTCCTCAATAATAAATTCGTTTCCTAGTAAATAACGATCGAGGCTTAGGTTATAGCTACTAATAAGTAACATAAGATTCTTTATGGTTAGATTCTCGTTTTTATTTCCGTAGGCTTTCTTAAGGTAGCTAATATAAAGATATAATTTCTAGACCTCGACCCGATTATTTAAAACCTCGTAAAGATCCTCCGTAAGTAAATTACTCCCACCGAAGTTATTATTAAGACGTTCGTTAGGCGAGAATACCGTAAGGTACTCTAAAGAGTAAAGGTAAGTACTTATAATCCCGAGTAATTCTATGTTACGTAATAATATACCTTCTTATATATTCGCGCTTATTATATTAACGAAATTAAAGGCGTTATAAGAGTAAAGGATTTCCTCGAAGTAGTTAAGGCTAAGATCGTAATCGACTAAGCTATACGGATATTAATCGCTCTTACGGAAGCTAATAAACTTAGCGAGTAACTAAAGACCCTTAAGTAATTAAGCATCGTATTTAACGCTTTCGCTACCGAGAATAAGTAAAAAGGTAAATTAGGTTATAGAATTTTCGTAATAACTTATTAAAGACCGATATTAGGAGCGAAATTAAGTAATAGTAGCGGCTAAGGAAAAGTAATAAGCTACGAATGTCCTTATAAGTCTAGAGGTAAACTATATATATAGGTAGCTTGCTCTTATAGAGTCCTTTAAAAGTCCGTTACTAATTAGACTATACGTAACCTAAAGCCGATCCCGGCTAATATTATACGAAAATTTAAAGCTAGATATGACTTACTTAAGTACGCTAAACTTTAAAATTAGCTTAACCGCTAAGGGTAGGATATTCCCGTAAATAATGCACCTAATAATCGCTCCGGGAATAGGGGAGGAAATAACGCTATTACCTAGTTAGTTAATATTAGCGTAATAATTATCGACCTACGTACTATATACCTATCTACCTAGACTAAGATCTACTTTATAATAAACTTAATCCGATACTTATTATCGGAAAGTACCGTCTTCGATAACTATAGAGCTATCTACCTTATTAATAATCGTAACCTTTTAATAAAGGAGTCGTTCGTTCTTACTAGAGACGGATAGACGGTCGAAGCTAATACTACGAGCTTTCTTATTATTAATACGGGTCGTAGGATTATCGAGAAATATAACTTAAATTAATCTAATAAGCCTACCTTTAATCTAAAGCTTAAGGACGTTATACTTATTAAAGATTTCTATGTTAATATTATCTCTAAAGCGAAACTTCGTAATATAGGTATTTAGTTTTATGGTTTAGATTATACTTTAAGGAATGGAACCCTCGAGAAAAGTATTATAGTAAGGAAGCTAAAGCGACGCTTTAACTTAGTCTTTTTCGAATTTAAATAGTTCTCTTCTTACTCGTAAGTCTTATTCGTAATATTATTTATAATACTATCGAGTATTCCACGTAACGTAACGTCGATCGTAATAGTACTTTATTTCCTGGAGAGAAACGTCCGGTAAAGAAGATCGAGAGATACTATTAAACCGAGAGATAATTCCGAAGTACTCTGGTACTAGCGAGTAAGGTATCTTAGTCCTAAGACGTTTAGAGTCCTCGTTAAAAACGCCTAGAATATTAGGATTAATAATATGCCTATAATTAAATACGAGTATTATAGTTAAGCGATATATAAGAGAATAATTTCGCGCCGTTTATTAATATATTACTTACTACGTCCTTTTTAAAAGGTATATTAGGATTTATTTAATTACCCCTAAGGTTATAACGGATTTAAATAGCTTATTATAATTAGGAATAAATTCAACGGTATATTATAAGTTAAGATACTAGAAAATAAATAAGGTTTATTAGTAATAAGAATTCTTCGACTCTTTAAAAGATAGGTTCGGAAGTAATTCCGACTTTTAATTTATAAGATACGTTACGATAACGAGCGCTTAGTAATAAGTATTAAAGGTATATCCGGATATAAGATCTAGGTAATAGAAAAGAGCATTAATCTCGAACTCCCGCTAGTTAATATTAAAGAGCTAACTAATAAAAGTAAGAGAATAGGATAGATTATTATCGTTAAGTCGATTAAGATAAGGATTAAAGTAAGGCTACTATAGAAAATATAACCGGAAACCGTTAAAGCCGTAGCTTATTTAATTAATATTAACCTTAGCTAAGCTTATAATCTTCATATATCTTACGAGCTCTTAAACGCCTAGTTTAAGTAGTACTTTAAATAGTATATTCTAGAGGTAATAATGAAGCTAACGAGCGACCTACTACCAGACTGGAACGGTATCTATACATACGGGTATCGCGCGTATCCTTTGATAGGAGAACGTACTTCGGACTTTAATGGAAGAGGGTTTAAGGTAAACCTACGAACTTATATCAGGTATTTAATAGGATATTATACTAGTAACCTATACCGAATTTAGGTTCTTAGGTAAGGTAGAGTAATCCTAACTAAGGATATAGTCTTTAATGAAGAGACGTTTTATAGCTAGATAAATAAGTTAAAAGCTTAATAATTTAAACCAAAAGAAATTAATCGAATAGATCTCTCGATACGTATAATTAATAGCGTTACTTAATTAATTATCGAAATATTAAACCTATAGGATTTACTCGTATTATTTAATCAAATGCTAAGTAGCGAGCTAACTCCCCTCAGGAGTAGCAAGCCTACTTCGGGTAACGAGGATCTGGATATAACTTAGTCCGCCGGTCCTAGTTCGGGAGAGGGGTAGCCTCTAGAAGAAGAACTAAAAATAGATTCCGATAAAAACAGCGTAGATACGTTATTAGAGATTTATATAATAACTAGTTTCGTACTAATCGAGCTAGATCATGGCTATAAATTGCTGTAATTAGTTGATTCGCTAGCTAAAACGGTAGCTAGAAAAAGCGTAAAAAAAGCAAGAATAGAAGAAGGTCGAAGGTATAGTAAGAAAAATAAGTAAATTACTAAAAACTAAAGTTTATTAGAAGTTTAGAGGCCAAAGATTTAATAGTGAAAATCTAGGTACGAAACTTATATAAATACTTATCCAAAATGCTACGCAGTTTAATCTTATCGTACTACTATACTATATATAGAAAGAGTGGTTATTTATCTTACTGTTATACTCACCGAGGTTCTATAATTAAGCGTAGACTATTATATATAATATTGATTAATATTAATCTTAAGCTCTTAAGTTATATATGTTTTAATTATGTTAAAAATATATAATTAAAGTAATTAGAATGTTTTTTATTTCAAAATAATAGCATAATGTAAATAGAGCTTATAGTAAGGAGCAATAGCATAGATATGCTATAAGAGAGACTTGAATGGGCAATAGGCTACCGAACTACCAATGACTAACCTAGTAGTAATTAAACTAGATTATGATTCTACATAACTATGATGAATTAATTAGTTAGTTAGAAATATAGTCAAGAAACTAAATAGTTATTAGGTAACTAAAAGTATATTAAAAAGAGTAATATTTCTAGTTATAAATATATGGAATTAGGGTTAAATAATAAGAATTTAAATATAATACTTTTATAAATACTTATCAGAAAGGTTACGTAGACAAGTTCTACTATACAATTATGATAATTATATAGTAAATAAGAATTATTTTAATATAATAAAATATATATACTTTAATAGTTTAATTATTATTATCAAGATGTTTCGAAAAAAATAAAGTTCAAAATTATTTAATATAATATTAAAAACTTTAGTTGCTTCAAATTTTAAATGTTATATTGAGTTATAATATATAATTATAATATGGCTTATTTCTTATAGAAAGATAACTTCTAGCTATTTAACAGCTCTTTGCGTCCTATGTAAAGTCAGCCTTAAGTATCTGGATTCTCTTAGTATGACGGGCCGTCCATGATTCCACTTAGTTCACCATGGTAGCGCCGTCATCTTCCTCCAGCATCTCCCCTCCATAACTTAGTATAACGCAGCGATCAATCGGCGACTTGACGGCTACTGACGACCAGCTCGAAGGAATCGGCGAATCCCTTCTAACCGTGATCCCTTCTGGGCACACTAGAAGGGAAGGGCGGCTAGGGGTGCTTATAAAGCCACGTATGGCTCCTCCAGCGTCTAACCTCTCCTCTTTCGATCAACTCGCCGCTCTTTGTGTTGACTCCTTGCTTCGTTGTCGACATGTCCAACCGATACCCCCCTTCGTACCGCAACAACGATGCATATAGCTCCGCCAAGAGGCAAGAAGACGACTACGACCCTTTCGGCGATGGCTATGCTAGTGATCGTTACGCCAGCCCCGCGCAGCAGTCGAACCCTCGACGACCACCCACTGAGACTTCTCGTGGGCCTACCTACGGTCCCCCCGCGTCCCGCATTCAACGTGCAATCGAGACGAGCGCCGAGCGACAGATCAGCCAGGTCCTAGAACTGATCAAAGCTGAATGGCCTGCCATGGTCCAGAATGATTGCATACCTGTCTCGCTTGCTCTGCAGCTGCTGGATAATAGCTCCGTTGGAAGGGCCCATGAATATAGAGGCTTTAAGAAGACGCATCAGTTCCTCCAAGATTCTCTCAAGAATATCGTCCATGAACATCACCAAGGTTTCAATAGTTCCATAGGCACCTTCCACAAGATCCAAGGGAGCATACAGGCCTCCCAGAAGCGAGTCCGTGTCCTAAAGGATTCTCTAGCAGCATCGCGGACCAGTCTCGCTGCGACCGACCCGGAGCTCAAGAAACTGTACAAGTCGTCGCAGATGTATGACGAGGTGCTGCAGACACTGAATGAACTGGAAGACCTGCGGACGGTGCCAGACCAGCTTGAAGCCAGGATATCGGAAAAGAGATTCTTGTCCGCTGTTGAGGTCTTGCAGAACGCTTTGCGGAAACTGAGAAAGCCTGAGCTTGATGACATTGGAGCCTTGGGCGATCTTCGGAGCTATCTGGCAAACCAGGAGACTGCCCTGATGGATATATTGATCGAGGAGTTGCATGAACATCTATACCTGAAATCCCCTTACTGCCAAGAACGATGGCAGAATCTGGCCAAGAACCAAGGTGCTTACAACGAAAATTACGGTGAGTCGAGCGCCGTGGCACCCTTCCACCTAGTTTTAGATACGATGGACCTCGACCGCCCGGTAACGGAAGACCCAGCGAAGAACCCCGAGGCAGATACCTTCTGGTACATCAGCCTCATCGTCGACTCTCTGAACAAGCTTGGACGGCTGGAAAATGCCGTTGACACCTTGAAGCAAAGACTCCCCGTAGAGTTGTTTTCTATCGTGAATGAGACGATAAACGATGTTGATCAGAGACATCCCAGCTCATTGAGGGGTGGCTCAGGGAATGGACAGGGTCTCCACATCTATGGCACCAGAGAGACCCAAATGCGTGCCGATGTCATCTACGATCTCCTGTGGACGTTGTATGGTAAATTTGAGGCCATTGCCGAAAGCCATCGAGTCTTTCACGAAGCCACCAAAGCACTTGTTCGCCGGGAGGGCACCGGAGCCGGTAGCTATCTTCTCGGGAGCTTCAAAGAGCTGTGGAACCTTTACCAGAATGAAATACGCTCTCTCCTACACAACTATGTCACAACGGACGCCGATGTTTACCAGTTCAATTCTTTCGCCAGGCAAGGAGCCATACTCAACGGGGCCAAGGATACGACCAGGGATCATCTCTTCAAATTTTCTGAGGCGGACCCAAAGTCAGACGAGATGACCACCGAATACGAGGCGCTTGACGGCATCATACGAGCGGCAGTCCCAGGCCTCACGTCTAACTCACGGAAGACGCAGACTTCGGATAGGAAACTTGCCGCCGGGAGGGAGTCAAGAAGGAGCGCAAGCGCCGGTACTTTTGATAGCAGAGGCGCACCGGGTTCCTACAAGTCACTGGTGGAACCGAGTGTTTTTAACATGAGCCTCTTATTGCCTCCCACCCTGGTATTCCTACAACGCCTCAAGTCAATCGTGCCTCCTGGCTCCGACCTCGCCGCGAGTACGCTGACATCCTTCCTCGATAACTTCTTGGTTAATGTTTTCCAGCCGCAACTGGACGAAACCCTGAGCAAGCTAAGCGACCACGTGTTTGGGGAGGTGGATTCTTTCCAGCAAGACTCAGACTGGAGTTTGGTGGCCCGTCGGCCGGTTTTCAAGGGCACTATTGCGTTCTTTACGGTCATCACTGCCTTTTGCCGTATGCTTGGGACCATCCCACACGACCAAGCCCTCAGCTCTCTAATAATTTCCCAAATGGCGAGATATTATGAGCGATGTTTTACCTGGTTCAAGTCGTTAGTTGCTAAGGCACAGGAACCCTCTACCACACGGCAGTCGCTGCGATACTCGGCGGAACTGGTTGTCGCGCCAGGGGACCTCCAACAGACGGTGAAGGAGATCTGGGTATCTGACAGCCCAGGCCACGATCTAATAAGTAAGGAGGTCGGTTTACTTATCGCCCAGTCTAATGACCGGACCCTGGAACCGAGCGATATTATACAGGACCGTGACGTTATCTCATCGCTATGTCTCCTATATACAAGTATGAAATGGCTCTCAGTCAAAGCTATTGGTCTACGGCACATCACCCATTTCGATACAGATTCTTCTCGGCCCACACTGCCCAAGAATCAAAAACGTCGCTGGACTATTTTAAATAACCCTAGCAAGGCAAATGGCGAACAGCAGGGCCCGGTGCATTTACCCATGACACAGGACACCGTCCAGCAAGTCCCCCCCGCCCTCAATTTTCGTAAACTAGATGTCTGACCTACCCCTTAGGTCTTTTGACGACATAGTCTCGTCCTACGAAGAATTTGCAACCACTGTGCTTCTCACACTGCACATGGAAATCCGCTGCCGGATTGTCCAATCCCTCAGCGTAGCGCTCTCCCCCAAAACTTCGCCCTATCTCTTGGGTGACCAGGAGATTAAGGGACCTGACCCTCAGGTCTTATCCCTGAACGCCGAGCTCGTTGCCTACGATGAGACGGTTGCGCGGTTCCTCCGCGACAGAGAAATCGCATTTGTCCGAACAGGGCTGGGCCTCCTCGTTAATACATACCTAGTATCTAACGCGCTTGTTACGCAGCCGATGAACTCGCGCGGATGCGAACGCATGCAATTGAACATTTTGGTCCTGCAGCAAAACCTCAAGAATATCGAGGCAGGGGTCGATCTTGCTCGAGCAGCAACCTACTTTTCTTTATTCCAAGAGGGCGCATATCGGATCGTCGATAAGGCTAAACGCGACAGGGAGCGCGAGGCAGAAGGCGCCACGGTACCAGAGTCGAGCAAGTTTACGTACGATGAACTCAAAGCTCTCATAGAGCTGTGCTACAGCGAGCAGCTTGCAGACCCCGAGAGAGGAGTGGCCTCGGCTGCACGGAGGCAGATGGGTGAGAGGGTATTAGCGTTGAGTGAGCATATGTGGCAGAGCTAAGGAGATATGCTAGACATCCGGGGGAATGCAGCAGCGAATCGCTGCTGTCACAATGTAGACTCGAAGAAACATGATTTGTGGTCGTGATATTCGAGGAGCCATAGGTCTCTAGCTGGATGCAGTAACTAGGCACAAGGCACCTGGGTACTGATCGATCCGCCTAGAAGCCTTGCTGGATATTCATCACATATATACCCTCGTCTATCTTTACTAGTCCATATATGTTGAAGCGCTTCGCTACGCCCTGTGCTTCTTCGTCATGCTGTTACAAGTATTAAATAAAAACATAGGTAATTCCTCAAAGGCTAAGGGTATGCGTTTTAGTAAAGCCCGCTTCCGTTGCTTTATAATTTATTTAAAGGTATACGAAACGTTAAAGGTTAAACCTAAACTACTAATTAATAAAAAAGAGATTTAGGTTTTAGAATTCTGTCACGTCGAGATTATATCTTAAGTTACTTCTCTTTGTTACTTACCTCGGCAATAAGAGCTTCTATATATATACTTCTATTACTTCTATTTCTTTAATTAATTTCTAAATAGAACAAGACCTTTTTCCTTCCTTTTTTTCCTTCTTTTGTTACTTGTGAAATAACTCCCTGTGCACGCTCTCGTATACACAGTTTCTTCGTTTAGCTACGTAATAATTATAAGCCCGATTAACGCTTTAAGGACCTTTTTAGAGCTATAGAGCGCGGGCGATTTCTTAAAGCTTTATTTTCCAAGCTTTATTTCTTTGAAAAAAAAGTTTTAGCGTTTGATTTAAAGCTTTCTTTCTCGTTGCTCGCTTTAAAGCTCGACTAGATTAGGTGATAAGGTAAGCGGCGAGAGGTAGTTAAAGAATCTTTTAGTTTCTTTTTCCCTTTTTCTGATCATTTCGCGTTTCGGCAAACAGAGTAGTCGCTTTAATAAGTAATAGGCTTTAATAAGTAACCTTGTTTCAGTATCGTTCCCGATTAATTAACTACGAATGTTAATTCGTTTTAAGGGTTAATCCAAAGTCGGAAAACGGGAATTAAAAAGAAAGAAGGTAAGTAAAGAAGTAAATTCATTAATAAGAAATCGGGTTTAAAAGAGCTCTTAAAGTAACAGTTTTAATTCTACGCTATAATAACTTCTTATCATACGGTAAATATTCAAGTTCCTTAAAGTACTATCTTCTTTTTTTAGGCTTTTCTTTTATCGAAAATAACTCGAGGAAAAACAAAGTTAAGGTTTTTATTAACGCCGCGAGCTTTTAAAAGAGCTATCTGTAATTAAAAGGCGTATATTAGAAGCGTATAAACTCCTTAGTACTACGCCAGATAAAGCATTACGAAAAATTGTCGTAACTTTTATTCTTTACTAAGCTTTAATGTTTAATTCGTATTTCGACGTAAGTTACTTAGTATCAGAGTTTTAACAATATTGAAAGTTTTATAAAATGGCTAATTTAATTAGCAGTATTTATAGGTCAAGATATACTTTCAAATAGATACAATTAACCTTTAATTATAAATCGATTATTTTTAGAAATAATTATTTTTAAGTTTTTATGTAAATTGGTTCGTTTAATTAACAACGATTTATAAGTTAATAATCGCTTTCAAATAGGTTCGATTAATTCTAATTATAAATCGATTATTTTTAAAAGAAATTATTCTTAGAGTTTTTAAAATTATTTTTAGAAACACATGATTAAATCTTTCATCATATGTTTTATAAGTACTAGAAAGCTCCGTTAATTAAGAAGCGTTATTTCCGGGGTGTTTTCGTCGTTCTTTTACTACTTATTTTAAAACTCGTTTTATACGGATAATAAAGTATTATAAAAAAGCTACCTAACCTTTTTTATTAGTTACTCTAAGGCTCGTTTATTATACGGATAATAAAGTATAATAAAAAAGCTTTACGTACCAGTTTTTTCTTTTGTAAATCTCTTAATTTAGTTTAAATCATTAGAAACTATGGTTAGAAAGGTACTAATCGGTACGGGTCAGAAGATATAAAAAGAGAAGGCATAAAAATATTAAGTAGAAAAAGGTTATTCTACTTCCTATTATATAAGCGACGTTCTTAACATAAAGGATAGTCGCCTGCGTAAGCGATGCTATTTTAAAAGGCGATGGTTACTCCTTAAGTAAGCGATGGTCGTCCCTTAAGCAATGGTCGCTCCTTAAGCGATAGTTGCTCGCTTTAAAACGGTCGCTCATAAGAAAGAGATTTTAAATTACTTGACTATAAAAGTCTATATAAAACTAGAATGTATTTTCTTATGTCTAAATAACTATTCTTTTAACTTTTTAACTATTAATTTTAAATATATAATTTACTCTAAATAAATATTCTAAACTTTAAGATTAAAAAGTATATAAAGTATTAGTTATATAATTATACACGATTCTTTAATATATGAAGTAATATTTATAAGTATAGTACGATTATAATACTTTAATAACTCCTTAATCTCAGAATTAAACATCGAAAGGAATAAGCGATATTCTTTAAAGAAACGGATAAATAAACAGCAATCCTCCTGTAAGCGAAAAATAGTTGAAAATTCTGATAAATAATAAATTTTTAAGTAATTTGTTTATCTTAGAGAAAGATAGATTACCCGAAGAAGACCTTAAAAGCCCTGAATAAGTAGAAAGCTTTAAAGGAAAAAGAATTAAACTAATCCGTAACTTATAAAACTTAAATATCGACGACGGTAACACTAACGAAATATTTACATTAAGAAACTTAATACCTATAGAACCAGGAATAAGCGGTAATAACCCCATAACCCTGTTAACAATTAAACATATAAACTAAAATAACCTTAGAGCTATAGTAGCTTAAGAGATCCGGAAAGATTTTTTATATAAGAAAGAATGTTCCTATACTTTTACGAGAAATATTTTATAGGGCCCGATTAATAAATCCTAACTATAACTTGAAGCTTAATAAGTAAGGTTAACGATTGATTCGTACTTGTTATTAAAGATTTCTTAACTTATAAGAATTATCCTAGAGATATAAGAAACGAAACCAAGGAAATCTTAAAAAGCTATAAAGTCTTTGAATAGAAAATCGAGGTTATCTTCAGAGACCTGAATAAGATTAGAATGGCAAAATAATGATTAAATAGTTTAGTATAAATTAAATAGGCCTATGCCTACGCTATTAAATTTAAGAGCTAATTATTCAAGATTAATTATAATAATACGGCGTTGATTCGTATATTTTATAATAGACTTGAGAAATAAGTTAAGGCCGAGATATACTAATAGGATTAGCTAGATACTTTGGAAGAATTTATATAGATCGTTATTAAAATCGATAATTAGTAGTATAAATACGAGTAGGAAAATAAGAAGGGATCTATATTTATCCTTAAACGAAAGGGTAAGAATAAGCTCAAGTTCCGAAGTACCGCTTTATAAACTTATTCAAAACTTATAGGCGTTAATATTATAAAGAAAGAACAGGAGAAAAAGGATAAAAGTAAGATTGAGTACTTTAATTACTGAAAGTACGGATACTATAAAAACGAATATAGGTCTAAGAAAAGAATTCTAGAATTAAAAGACCTTCAAAAGGAAAACGTAAAGGTAATAATAGGAACCATAGAGAAAGTAGAAATACACTACGTCTACTTTAATCAGATGATATATTACGACCACGAGTATATAATATATTGATTAGAGAAAGATAAATTAACATGATATATTTAAAAACTACAACGACGAGTTACGAGATTATTAAGCTAAGTACTTATTTCAAATAAAGAAGAAGTATTTTAAAGCATTAATACCATAATAATTAACGAAGAGAATAACAAAGGATAGCTAAATAAGAACTAGCCGCCTTTAAAACTAAAATCTTTAATATCTGCTATAGTACTTGAAGGAATAACAGAATATTTAAAGCTAGTTAAGCTAGTTAGAATAGTAAAGCAAATAGAATAAGTAGTTTAAAGCCTTGAAGAACGAGTAGTAAAAATAAAAGCTTAACTTAAAAAGAAAACCGACGAAATTAAGTAGCTAACCTTATTAAAAGAAATATTCCCGAATCCGATAGCGGAAATATCGTAAAAAGGACCCCTAACTATTAAAAAGTTCAACGAATAAATATCCGAGAACGATTAATAGAAACCTATTAATATATACCTAAGCCTAACCGAAATTAATGAAATAAAAGATAAAAATACTTAAGATGCGTAACCGAATAACTAGGCCGAGTTGAGGAATATTATATAGAGTTAAACGAATATACGAATCTTACGGTCCTAATTAAAGTTAACGAAACTTAAATTTTCGATTATAATAAGAGCCTAAAGTATATATATTATTCGCTATAATATTAAAGGTTTATGTAACGACTTTAAGTACGCTTATTAAAGGTATGTTACGTAGCTGGCGAGAGCTAAGCTAGGGTTAATAGGTTATTCGTAAAGGGAGTAATGAAATGAGGGTAAGAAGGTATATATTAATTAACTAGAAAAGAAGGAAAGCTACTAGAGAGTATGAAGCGATCTATAGGTATATATAGTAATACTTAACTAGCTTAGGTAAGCTAGGTAGTTCCTACTAGGGGTATATGCCTACGTAATATACCCCCTAGTTAAGCTTACGATAATAAGGTTAACTATAGTCCTTTACTTACGATAGTAGCCTAAGGGGTTGTTCCCTAGTCTCGCTATGCCTCGTTAAGGTTAATCGACTACTAGGTACCCTATCTCGGGCTTCCTTATGTCCCCTTATCCGTATATATTCCGGTTTATTACTAGTAATATTTTCTCCTAAGTTATATGCTTTTCGTACCCCCTACTTAGTACTTTATAATCTATTATAAATGAAAATAATTATTCGTATAATTATTCGTATAATTACTCGCTCTCGATTAAGCGGTAGTTAGTTATATAGGTAATGTAGTAGTAGTAGTAGTCGCTCTAGTATTAATATTAGGATTTAATCTCTTAGTATATCCGATACTTAAGAGCTTCGTAAGATAGTACTAGCGCTTTAGGGTATCGTAGCCTCGCTAGAGTAAAGGGTACTCGGCCTTTCCGCCGCGATCTCCTAGCCTACCTCCCGTATTCGTACGGGAGATAGCGTTAGAGCTTCGGCCGGTAGCCTTATTCGCCGCGGAGGGATATCTTTTACTTCCGGGTCCGGGGCCTTAGTTATCGCTTAGCTTTTTAAGGATTCCTTTATCGATAAAAGCGACGTCGATATAATCGTACCTAGCGCTTTAACGTAACGTCCTTAAGCCTTAATTACTCGCGCCCTTTAGAATATCGTATCCTAAGTTATTAAGGTTTTTACCGACGAACCTTTTAAGGAAGAATCCTCTAAGGAAGACTTCTTTTCCTTATACGAAGAAGTAATCGAAGAAAGCGATCGCCCGGTTATATTAATTATTCGTAAGGTTTCTTCGTATAAAACCCGAGCCTAAACTCGCGTATATTAAATTACGTCTTTTAATAATATCGTTATTACTCGCGTAACTTAAGCGACCGTTATTATTATTACTCCGACCCGTAATAATATCGTAAGACGAGAACGAGGATAGGGATAAAGCCGTAGCGCTTCCTCGGCTTCCGGAGTTACTACCGCTTCCGTTACTTCCTCTAGCCCGGCCGCTTCGGCGGTTCCGTTTAATACCTCCGTCGCGCCGGCCGCTTTAGCTTTTATTACCGTCGCCTTAAGAACTACCTCGGTTACTTATAATCGAGAATACGGAGCTCGCCGTATAATCCCTTACCTAGCTTACGTACGTAATACGGCTTAGAATAAGTTTATTAAAAAGTACTTCGATTTTTTCTAAAGTATTAGCCGTTATTACCGCTACTTATCCGGCTACGCTTATATATTTCTATAGGTCCTCTTACTTTCGTACGTTAAGGTCTAGAGTTAATATTATATAAGGCCGACGCTTTAATCCTACCGGCTATTTATTTTATCGTCGCCCGTATCGAGTCCTCGGTTAATATATAAGCTTTATTTTACGTTAATTAATATTCGTTAACGCCGCTTATAAGCTCTTAAGCTTATTACGATAATAAAAGAGCTCTTTACGCTTTATTAAAACGAAAAGTAAATACCCGCGGTACCCGAAACCGTAAAGTTACGACGAAGCGTAGCTAATTCCGGTTAGTTTACCTAGCTAAGCGTAAGTTCTTCCGCTACCGGCTTATTAATTACCGTAGCTATATCCGCCCTTAGCTTTATACCTATTAGCCCTTTTATTACTTTAACTAACGTAAGTAACGTTTCCGCCGGCTTATCGACCGTAATACCTAGCGTAGCTTCGCCCGTTATCGCTTCTGAATAAAAGTTAAATATAGAAATAAAAGACGTTTAAAAAAGGAAAAGGAAAGAGAAAACTTTCGAAGATAAAGAATAATCTTTTAAGGAAATAATATCTAAGATCGCTCGCGCCTACGCGCTTATTTCTTTCGAGTAATACCTATACGAAGTATTATACCGATAAGCCGACCGCTTATACGAAAAGATTATCGAATATTAAAACGAACCCGCTAATACTCGTATTTCCCGTTAGTCCGGCTTTACTTACTACTCCCGTAGTTAAGTTCTTTATGTTAAAGTAGCCTTCCTATATTAGGATTTAAAAGTAATATAAGTTCGGTATTTAACGGTAAGAAGAGCTATTTTTATATAGCGGTAATACTATATATTTATATATTAACTAATTAAAGGAAGAATTTACGTACCGTTAATACTTACGGCGACTTTTTAAGTATTATTATAACTATTTTTCCGCGAGTATCTTATAGGTTAAATAATACTTTAAAATACTCGAACGATTAACGTAATAAAGCTTTCGTAAATCCGTTTATTAATATTTAATTAATAAGGAGGTAAATTACTTCGAAGGTATCCTTTTAATACTCCTAGCGTAGCTATATATTTTATATATCTATATAACGTAACTTAGTATTAATCCTTTCTTTCTCTTCTATTATTAGTTTTATCGTTTACTAGTTATCGCTATATACCTTCTAAGGTTTTCCTAGCTCTAGGGTAATATCCCTAAAGAAACGTTTAAGAACTATCGTTTCCTTAGCTATATACTTTAGTACGAGTAATTTAGCTTTAATCGTCGATATCGATACTATATTTTAGCGAGCGGCTCTTTATATAATTAAACCTTTAAATAAGGATATTACGTATTGTAGTAGTGCGATGGATCTAGGCCACGTAGCCTTTTCGATGTGTATTTATATGGGTCGCGCACTCATATTTTCATCAGTCAGACTTAGACCTGTAGACATTACAGCCTACAGCCATTCACTCGTTTCTTACCATGCCTTTCTAGCCATCCTCCTTTGCCTTTTCCAGTCTCCCTTTCCGAGCTGCCGTTTTCAGATGGCCGATCAACCGATTACAGCTGTTTACAGCTGTGATCTTGGTTGATCGGCACTGGGCCAGTTGTTGGCAGTTAGGCAGTCCTTGTTTCGTGCCTCCGTCAGCGTACCCACGCTGCTCCTGTTCAGTATCTCTAAGACGACTTTCTTAACTCGGAATCGTTTATAAACGAAGCATTACTATTAATTAAGAGTACTTACGCGTTATTACTCTTACCCCTATACCTTATGCTAAAAAAGCGAGTAATATATAAGTATTTAATCGTTTAATTAATCGCTTTAAAGTACTAAGGTCTTAGATTAATTAGGAAATAGGATAGTTAAAACGCTACGAAGGCGACGTTTAGGCGTATTATAATTACGCTATAAAGTAATAACCTTATTTTCTCTTAGTATTTCTTAACTTATTATTTCGAAGTAACGCTTATATACTTTATTAATTCGGTAATTAATAATAATATTATCGGAAACTAACTATTATTCGTTAGTTTAAAGCGTTTAGTAATCTTTTCGATATAAGCGTCGTATATTAAGGTTATAGTTCGTACTTTACGATTACGTATTACCTTAATCCCTAAATACTATTTTACCGGTCTAAGTTCTTTCGTTTTATAGGTATCCTTTAACCCTTAAGCTACCTTTTATACTATCGCCTTTAAGCTTTTATAGTTTATAATTAATATATCGTTTACGTATATTAATACGAAGACTTCTCGTCCTTCTATATAGAATAAGTACGGCTTCTTTAGAGAGCTTTAGAGTTTTAAGCGGTTAAGGATACTCTCTATTTCCTTAAATTAAAATAAAAGTAAATCTCTAAACCCGTATACTACTTTTATAACGAGGGCTTATTTTCCTTCTTCCTTAAACCCGTCTAATAACTCTATAGGTATAAGGTCGCTCTCCGGTCTTATAGCGTTAAGAAACGCGTTTTTAATATCATACTAGTTAACTTCGAGGTCGAATTAAGCTACGATAGTTATCATTATACGGAACGATTTCGTTATTAACGTAGCTACGTAAGTATTCTCGAATAACTCTTTAGGCTATAAATCTTCTCGCGTTATTAAACGCGACTTATAAGTAATAAGGAAATTATCTTCGTCGAATTTATAATCGAAGACCTATATTAATAAAATTAGCTTTATTCTTACCCGTTCGCGATTAATAATACGCTATATTTTAATACGTAAGAAGGCCTTAATCTTAGATCTAACGTTTTCTTTAAATCGCTTTCCTAATAAATATTTATCTAGGTCTTTTTATATCTTTAGCGGTTTAAGTAAATCGTCGCGATAAATTCTTATCTTATTAAACGATACGCTTAATCGCTCGGCCTTCGTTTAATTAACGGCTACTACGAAAACTAAATATAACGTAATATACTTATCGTAGCTCTTTATTTACTACCCTTTTAATTAATTAAGCTAAAAGGTTATTACGAAGTCGAGCTAGCGATCTTTTAGGAGGTTATTCCTAGCCGTTAGGTTATCCGATATTACGTAGACTCTAATACTTAAGTTACTTATTACTCTATCCCTTTCCGGGCTTTCTCCTTTCTTTCTTTTATTATAACGGATAATAAGAAGATAGACCTTTTTCTTACGTTACTTACGCTAAATAATTTACGAGAATAGGTTATATTACTTCTCTTTTTCGGAGGAAGTACGAGTTTCTCTAGTTAATTACTTTAGAGGCTATTTCCGAGTATTTATTCTATCGGCGAAGTATATTCGTCGCTCCGGACTTTCGGTACTTTTATTAGTAACCGTACCTAACTTTAGTTACTTTATATTCCTTATCGGAATACTCTTATTTCCCGTAGCTTCCGCGGGTACGACTAAAGTAAGTCTTAAACTCGGGAGCCTATAGGATATATCCGCTTCTTCGTTTAATTTTTCTTAGGTTTCCGCTTCGAGTTATTCTTATATCTCTTACTCGATTAATTCGAATAATTTTATTACCTCTTGCGGTTATTCGTCTTTAGACCTAGCCGTTTCGTATTTTAAATTATCGGAATCTATCTTTAGTTCTTTTTTTTTTAGAGGCTATCCCTTTCCCGAGTTAAGACCGGCGGATTAAGTCGTATCTAGATCTTCGTTACCCGAGGTAAGCTCGCTACCCCCGAAAGGAGTTAGCTCGCTACTTAGCTTTCGATTAAATAATATAAACGAATCCTATAGGTTTAATACTTCGATAATTAATTAAATAACGTTATTATTCATACGTATCGAAAGATTTATTCGATTAATTTCTTTTCGTTCGAGTTACTAAGCTTTTAGCTTATTTATCTAGCTATAAAACGTTTCTTCGTTAAAGATTATATCCTTAGTTAGGGTTACTTTACCTAGCCTAGGAACCTAAATTCGGTATAGGTTACTAGTATAATATCCTATTAAATACCCGATATAAACTCGTAGGTTTACCTTAAACCCTTTCTTATTAAGATCTTAAATACGCTTTCCTATTAAAGAATACGCGCGATACCTATATATAAAAATACCGTTCTAATCCGGTCGTAGGTCGCTCGTTAGCTTCCTTATTACCTCTGGAGTATACCATCTAAAGTATTACTTAAATTAAGTATTTAAAAACTCGTAAGATATACGAAAATTATAAGCTTAGTTAAGGCTAATATTAATTAGATATACCGTAGCTTTAACGGTTTCCGGCTATAGTTTTTCTAATAGCCTTACTTTAATCCTTATTTTAATCGACTTAACGATAATTATCTATTTAACTCTTTTACCCCTACCGGTTAGCTCCTTAATATTAACCGGCGGAAGTTCGAGATTAATACCTTCTTCTATTACTTAGATCTTATATCCGGATATACTTTTAATGCTTATTATTAAACGCTCGTTATCGTAACGTATCTTATAAATTAAGAGTCGGAATTACTTCCGAACCTATCTTTTAAAGAATCGAAGAATTCTTATTACTAATAAACCTTACTTACTCTTTAGGGTCTTAACTTATAATATTCCGTTAAATTTATCCCTAATTACGATAAGTTATTTAAACCCGTCGTAACCTTCCGAGTAATTAAATAAATCCTAGTATACCTTTTTAAAAGGACGTAGTAAGCGATATATTAATAAACGACGCGAGATTACTTTCTTATTTATCGCTTAATTATAATATTCGTACTTAATTATAGGCATACCGTTAATCTTAACGTTCCGGGCGTTTTTAACGAAGGCTCTAAGCGCCTTAGGATTAAAATACCTTACTCGCTAATACTAGAATACCTCGGAATCTTCTCTCGGTTTAGTAGTATCTCTCGATCTTCTTTACCGGACGTTTTTCTCCGGGAAATAAAATACTATTACGATCGACGCTACGCTACGTAGAATATTCGATAGTATTATAAATAGTATTACGAATAAGACTTACGAATAAAAAGAAAACTATTTAAATTCGAAAAAGACTAGGTTAAAGCGTCGCTTTAGCTTCCTTACTATAATACTTTTCTCGAGGGTTCCATTCCTTAAAGTATAATTTAAACCGTAAAACTAAATACTTATACTACGAAGTTTCGCCTTAGAGATAATATTAACGTAGAAATCTTTAATAAATACGACGTCCTTAAGCTTTAGATTAAAGGTAGGCTTACTAAATTAATTTAAGATATATTTCTCGATAATCCTACGACCCGTATTAATAATAGAAAAGCTTATAGTATTAGCTTCGACCGTTTATCCGTTTCTAACGAGAACGAACGACCCCTTTATTAAAAGATTACGATTATTAATAAGGTAGATTATTCTATAGTTATCGAAAACGGTACTTTCCGATAATAGGTATCGGATTAGGTTTATAATAAAGTAGATCCTAGGTTAGGTAAATAGGTATATAATACGTAAGTCGATTATTATTACGTTAATATTAGCTAGCTAAGTAGTAGCGTTATTTCCTCCCCCGTTCCCGGAGCGATTATTAGGTATATTATTTACGGAAACGTTTTACTCCTAGCGATTAATTTAGTTTCGGAGCTTAGCGTACTTAGGTAAGTCGTATCTAGCTTTAACTTTTCGTATAATATTAACCGGGATCGGCTTTAGGTTACGTATAGTTTAATTAGTAACGGATTTCTATAGGATTCTATAAAAACGAGTTACCTATAAATATAATTTACCTCTAAACTTATAAGGATATTCGTAGCTCGTTAGTTTTCCTTAGCCGCTATTATTACTTAATTTCGCTCCTAAAGTCGGTCCTTAGTAAGCTATTACGAAAATTCTATAACCTAATTTACCTTTTTACTTATTCTCGGTAACGAAAGCGCTAAATACGATGCTTAGTTACTTAAGGATCTTTAGTTATTCGCCGAGTTTATTAGCTTTAGTAAGAGCGATTAATACCCGTATAGCTTAATCGATTACGATCTTAACCTTAATTACTTCGAGGAAATCCTTTACTCCTATAACGCCTTTAATTTTATTAATATAATAAGCGCGAGTACGAAGGAAGGTATGTTATTATATAACGTAGAACTACTCGGGATTATAGGTACCTACCTTTACTCTCTAAAGTACCTTACGGTATTCTCGCCTAACGAGCGTCTTAATAACGGCTTCGGTAGAAGTAATTTACTTACGGAAGATCTTTACGAGATTTTAAATAATCGGGTTAAGGTTTAAGAACTATATCTCTATATTAACTACCTTAAGAAAACCTATAGAAATAAATACGAGAATCTAACTATAGAAGACCTTATATTACTTATTAGTAGCTATAACCTAAGCCTGGATCGTTATTTATTAAGAAACGAGCTTATTATACGCTGCCGTTTATTACTCTCGAATTCGTACCTTAGGCCTTAGTAGCTAATCTCCTCGGTCTTCGGTTAGGATCGACGTTTATTCGTAGACGGCTTTCTTATAGTTTTCTTTAAGGAGTTCGTTTTCTTAAATAATATATTCCTTAAGAATACCTACTACGACTTAAATAGCGCTAAACTTAGCTCCATCTAGATTAACGTCTTTCCAGATACCGAACTAAATAGCTATCGACTTAAGCGTTAGGAATTAACGTAACTACTTATCGTAAGCTCGTAAGTAAACGTTAATAGGAATCTTATCCAAGGAGAATTTAGACGTATTAATCGTTATAACGAAATAGGTAAGCGATTATCTATTACTAAATACGAGAGTAAAGTACCGGTATAGAAAATAAGAAGGAAGTATAATCATAAGATCTAAGAAATAAATAAATATATATTACTTACTTACGCTAGAATAACCTAAGTAATAATAGCTCCTTAGAAGTACCCCGGGCTTATAACTATTACGTAACTAGCGAAAGCTAAGCTAGGGTTAATAAGTTATTCGTAAAGGGAGTAATAAAATAAGGATAAGAAGGTATATATTAACTAACTAAAAAAGAAGGAAAGCTACTAGAGAGTATAAAGCGATCTATAGGTATATATAGTAGTACTTAACTAGCTTAGGTAAGCTAGGTGGTTCCTACTAGGGGTGCATGCCTACGTGACAAGGTATTAAAACGAAAAGCCCCGGAATTAGAAACATTATTAAAAGTAATATCATACTGTTACGTAGCTAGCGAGAGCTACGATTAGGTTAATAGGTTATACGTAAAGGGAGTAATGGAATGCGGGTAAGAAGGTATATATTAACTGACTAAAAAAGAAGAAAAGCTACTAAAGAGTATGGAGTAATCTATAGGTATATATAGTAATACTTAACTAGCTTAGGTAAGCTAGGTAGTTCCTATTAGGGGTATATACCTACGTAATATACCCCCTAGTTAAGCTTACGATAGTAAGGTTAATTATAGTCCTTTACTCGCGATAGTAGCCCAAGGGGGTTATTCCCTAGTTTCGCTATGCCTCGTTAAGGTTAATCGATTATTAGGTGCCTTCTTTCGGGCTTCCTTATATCCCCTTATCCGTATATATTCTAATTTATTACTAATAGTATTTTCTCTCAAGTTATATGCTTTTCGTATCCCCTACTTAGTACTTTATAGTCTATTATAAATAAAAATAATCGCTCGCGTAATTACTCGTATAATTATCTATATAATTACTCGCTTTCGATTAAGCGGTAGTTAGTTATATATATAATATAATAGTAATTACTCTAGTATTAATATTAGAATTTGATTTCCTTCATTACTATCGCGCGTATTCGCGCGCGTTACCTATACTAATCGATTCTACCGTTTCTCTTACGAAAGCGGTTAAGTATAAATATATCTAGGATTTCTCGCTCTCGAATTAAGCGTATCTTTCTCTTTTCCTTTCTTTCCTAGGTTATTTATCGTAGGTATATATACCTAACTATAATTAAGTAATTCTATTAATTATACGATGGTAAGCTAATATAACTAATAAAGCTTTATTAATTTATTATCGTAAGGTAAGTTTACTTTCTTTATAATTTACGTAAAGCGTAGCTCGCGTATTATACGAGTCGTAATATACTTTTATTAAACGACCGTAAAATAATAACTTAACTTATCGCGGTAAGGGTTATTATTTATAATTAATATATTACTCTTAGTATTAAAGTATCCTAGGATAATAAAGCGACCGTTAATTACTTTATATTAATAAGTAAGAGGTTATTCGAGATAATCCGTTTATTACTTACTCGTTATCTACCGGTAGTAATATAGTACCGTAATTAACGATCTTTTAATATATCCGATACTTAAGAGCTTCGTAAGATTATATTAACGCTTTAAGGTACCGTAACTTCGCTAAAGTAGAGGATATTCGGCCTTTCCGCCGCGAATACCTAGCCTCCTACCTCCCGTATACGTAAAGGAAATAACGCTAGAACTTCGGCCGGTAATTAAGCTCGCCGCGGAAAGGTATCCTCTATTCCCGGGTCCGGGGCCTTAGTTATCGCCTAGCCTCTTAAGGATCCTTTTATCGACGAAAGCGACGTCGATATAATTATACCTAGCTTTTTAACGTAACGTACTTAGGCCTTAGTTATTTACGTTCCTTAAGGTACCGTATTCCGAGCTATCGAGGTCTCTACCGATAAATCCTTTAAGGAGGAATCTTCCGAGGAAGATTCCCCTTCTTTATACGAAGAAATAATCGAAAAAGGCGATCGCTTAATTATATTAATTATTCGTAAAGTTCTTCCGCGTAAAACCTAAGCTTAAACTCGCGTATATTAAATTACGTCCTTTAATAATATCGTTATTACTCGTATAACTTAAGCGGTTATTATTATTATTATTCCGATCCGTAATAATATCGTAGGATAAGAACGAGGATAAAGACGAGAACGTAGCGCTTTATCGGCTTCCGGAATAACTACCGGCCTTACTAATTCCTTTAGCCCGGCCGTTCCGGCGGTTCCGTTTAATACCTCCGTTACGCCGACCGCTTTAGCTCTTACTACCGCCGCCTTAAAAATTACCTCGGTTATTCGTAATCGAAAGTACGGAGCTCGTTATATAATCCCTTACTTAACTTATATACGTAATACGGCTTAGAATAAGTTTATTAAAAAGTACTTTAATTCTTTTTAGAATACCGGCCGTTATTACCGCTACTTATCCGGCTACGCTTACGTATCTTTATAAGTATTCTTATCCTCGTACGTCGAGGTCTAAAGCTAACTTTATATAAGACCGACGCTCTAGTCTTACCGGCTACCTACTTTATCGTCGCCCGTATCGAGGATTCGGTTAATATATAAGTTTTATTCTACGTTATTTAATATTTACTAACGTTATTTATAAGCTCATAAGCTTATTACGATAATAAAAAAGCTCTTAATCCTTTATTAGGATAAGAAGAAAATACCCGCGGTATCCGAAACTATAGAATTACGCCGAGGAACGGCTAACTCTAATTAATTTATTTAGCTAAGCGTAAGTCCTTCCGTTACCGGCCTATCGATTACCGTAGCCGTACCCGCCCCTAGCTTTATACCTACTAGCCTTTTTATTATTCCGGCTAACGTAAGTAACGTCTCCGCCGTTCTATCGACCGTAATACCTAGCGCGGCCTCGTCGGCCGTCGCTTCCGAGTAAGAGTTAAACGTAAAGATAAAGGACGTTAAAAAAAAAGGAAAGGAAGAATAATCTTCCGATAACGAAGAGTAATCTTCTAAGGAAGTAAAATCCGAAACCGCTCGCGATTAACCGTACGTTTTATTCGAATAATACCTATACGACGTATTATACCGATAAACCGATCGCTTATACGAGGAAATCGTTAAATATTAAAACGAGCCGGCTAATACTTACGTATTCCGTTAGTTTAGCCTTACTTATTATTCCCGTAATTAAGTTCTTTATTTTAAAGTAACCTTCCTATATTAGGATCTAAGAGTAATACGAGTTCGGTATTTAGCGGTAAGGAGAGCTATCTTTATATAGCGGTAGTACTTTATACCTATATATTAATTAATTAAGGGAAGAATTTACGTACCGTTAATACTTACGACGACTTTTTAAATATTATCGTAATTATTTCTCCGCGAATATCCTATAGGTTAAGTAATGCTTTAAAGTACTTAAACGATTAACGTAATAGAGCTTTCGTAAGTCCGTTTATTAGTATTTAGTTAATAACGAGGTAAATTACTTCGAAGGTATCCTTTTAGTACTCCTAGCGTAGCTATATATTCTATATATCTATATAGCGTAGCCTAGTATTAATCCTTTCTTTCTTTCCTATTATTAGTTTTATGGTTTATTAATTATCGCTATATATCCTCTAAGGTTCTCCTAGCTTTAAGGTAATATCCCTAAAGAAACGTTTAAGAGCTATCGTTTCCTTAGCTATATACTTTAGTACGAGTAGTTTAGCTTTAATCGTCGATATCGATATTATATCTTAACGAGCGGCTTTCTATATAATCGGACTTTTAAATAGAGATATTACGTATCTCTAAGACGACTTTCTTAATTCGGAATCGTTTATAAACGAAGCGTTATTATTAATTAAGAGTACTTACGCGTTATTATTCTTATCCTTATACCTTATATTAAGGAAGCGAATAATATATAGATATTTAATCGTTTAATTAATCGCTTTAAAGTATTAAGGTCTTAAATTAGTTAGGAAATAGGATAGTTAAGACGCTACGAAAGCGACGTCTAAGCGTATTATAATTACGCTATAGAATAGTAACCCTACTTTCTCCTGGTATTCCTTAACTTATTATTTCGAAATAACGCCTATATACTTTACTAGCTCGGTAATTAATAGTAATATTATCGGAAATTAATTATTATCTATTAATTTAAAGCGTTTAATAATCTTTTCGATATAAGCGTCGTATATTAAGGTTATAGTTCGTACTTTGCGATTACGTATTACCTTAATTCCTAAATATTACTTTACCGGTTTAAGTTCTTTCGTTTTATAGGTATCTTTTAACCCTTAAGCTACCTTTTATACTATCGCCTTTAAGCTTTTATGGTTTATAATTAATATATTATTTACGTATATTAGTACGAAGACTTTTCATTCTTTTATATAGAATAAGTACGGCTCCTCTAGAGAGCTCTGGAGTCTTAGGCGGTTAAGGGTACTCTCGATCTCCTTAAACTAAAGTAAGGATAAATCTCTAAACCCGTATATTACTCTTATAACGAGGGCGTATTTTCCTTCCTCCTAAAACCCGTTTAGTAACTCTATAAGTATAAGGTCGCTCTCCGGTCTTATAGCGTTAAGGAACGCGTTTTTAATGTTATATTAATTAACTTCGAGGTCGAATTATATTACGATAGTTATTATTATACGGAACGATTTCGTTACTAACGTAGCTACGTAAGTATTTTCGAGGAACTCTTTAAGCTATAAGTTTCTTCGCGCTATTAAACGCGACTTATAAGTAATAAGGAAATTATCTTTATTAAATTTATAATCGAAGACTTATATTAATAAAATTAACTTTATTCTTATCCGTTTACGATTAATAATACGTTATATTTTAATACGTAGGAAGGCCTTAATCTTAGATCTAGCGTTTTCTTTAAATCGCTTTCCTAATCGATACTTATTTAAGTCCTTTTATATCTTTAGCGGTTTAAGTAAATCGTCGCGGTAAATTCTTATTTTATTAAGCGATACGCCTAATCGCTCGGCCTTCGTTTAATTAACGGCTATTACGAAAACTAAGTATAGCGTAATATACTTATCGTAGCTCTTTACTTATTACCCCTTTAATTAATTAAACTAAAAGGTTATTATAAAGTCGAGCTAGCGATTTCTTAGGAGGTTATTCCTAACCGTTAGGTTATTCGATATTACGTAAACTTTAGTACTTAAGCTATTTATTACTCTATTCCTTTTTAGGCTTTCTCTTCTTTTCTTTTTATTATAACAGATAATAGGAGGATAAACCTTTCTTTTGCGTTATTTACGCTAAGTAGTTTACGAGAATAAGCTATATTACTTCTTTTCTTCGAAAGAAGTATAAGTTTCTTTAGTTAATTATTCTAGAGGTTATTCCCGAGTATTTATTCCGTCGGCGAAATATATTCGCCGCTCCGGACTTTCGGTACTTTTACTAGTAACCGTACTTAACTTTAATTACTTTATACTCCTTAACGGAGTATTCGTACTTTCCGTAGCTTCCGCGGGTACGATTAAAGTAAGTCTAGGACTCGGGAGCCCGTAAAGTATATCCGCTTCTTCATTTAATTTTTCCTAGGTTTCCGCTTCGAGTTATTCTTATATCTCTTATTCGATTAATTCGAATAGTTTTATTATTTCTTACGGTTATTCGTCTTTAGACCTAGCCGTTTCGTATTTTAAATTATCGGAATTTATCTTTAGTTCTTCTTTTAAAGGCTACCCTTCTTCCGAGCTAAGACCGGCGGACTAAGTCGTATCTAGATTCTCGTTACCCGAGGTAGGCTTACTACTCCCGAAAGGAGTTAACTCGTTACTTAGCTTTCGATTAAATAATACGAGCGAATCCTATAGGTTTAATACTTCGATAATTAATTAAGTAACGTTATTACTTATACGTATTAAGAGATCGATCCGATTAATCTCTTTTCGTTCGAGTTATTAAGTTTTTAATTTATCCGTCTAGCTATAAAACGTCTCTTCGTTAAAGACTATATCCCTAATTAGGATTACTTTACTTAGCTTAGAAACCTAAATTCGGTATAAGTTATTAATATAATATTCTATTAAATACTTAATATAAGTTCGTAGGTTTACCTTAAACCCTTTCTTATTAAGATCCTAAGTACGCTCTCTTATTAAGGAATACGCGCGATACTTATATATATAAATACCGTTTTAATCCGGTCGTAAGTCGCTCGTTAGCTCCTTTATTACCATTAGAATATACTATCTAAAGTACTATATAAACTAGGTATCTAAAAGCTCGTAAGGTATATAAAGATTATAAGCTTAGCTAAGGCTAATATTAATTAGATATATTACGGCTTTAACGGTTTCCGGCTATAGATTCTTTAGTAGCCTTACTTTAATTCTTATTTTAATCGACTTAACGATAATAATCTATTTAGCTTTCTTACTCCTACCGGTTAACTCCTTAGTATTAGCCGACGGGAGTTCGAGATTAATACCTTTTTCTATTACCTAGATCTTATATCCGGATATACCTTTAATGCTTATTATTAAGCGCTCGTTATCGTAACGTATCTTATAAATTAAGAGTCGGAATTACTTCCGAACCTATCTTTTAAAGAATCGAAGAGTTCTTATTATTAATAAACCTTACTTACTCTTTAGGGTCTTAACCTATAATATTTCGTTAAATTTATTCCTAATTACGATAAGCTACTTAGATCCGTCGTAACCTTCCGGGTAGTTAAATAAATCCTAATATATCTTTTAAAAAGAACGTAGCGAGCGATATATTAATAAACGGTACGAGATTATTCTCTTACTTATCGCTTAATTATAATACTCGTACTTAATTATAGGTATACCGTTAATCTTAACGTTCCGGGCGTTTTTAATGAAGGCTCTAAGCGCCTTAAGATTAAAATACCTTACTTATTAATACTAAAGTACCTCGGAATCTTCTCTCGGTTTAGTAGTATCTCTCGATCTTCTCTACCGAACGTTTTTCTCTAGAAAATAAGGTATTATTACGATCGACGCTACGTTACGTAGAATATTCGATAGTATTATAGATAATATTACGGGTAAGACTTACGAATAAGAAGAGAACTACTTTAATTTAAAAAAGACTAGGTTAAAGCGTCGCTTTAGCTTCCTTATTATAGTACTTTTCTCGAGGGTTCTATTCCTTAAAGTATAATTTAAACCGTAAAACTAAATACCTATACTATAAAGTTTCGCTTTAGAGATAATATTAATATAGAAATCTTTAATAAATACGACGTCCTTAAGCTTTAGATTAAAGGTAGGCTTATTAGATTAATTTAATATATATTTCTCGATAATCTTACGACCCGTATTAATAATAGGAAAGCTCGTGGTATTAGCTTCGACCGTCTATCTATCTTTAGCGGGAACGAACGATCCTTTTATTAAAAGGTTACGATTATTAATAAGGTAAATTACTCTATAATTATCGAAGACGGTACTTTCCGATAATAAGTATCGGATTAGGTCTTTAATAAAGTAGATTTTAATTTAAGTAAATAGGTATATAATACGTAAGTCGATTATTATTACGTTAATATTAGTTAGCTAGGTAGTAGCGTTATTTCCTCTCCTATTCCCGGAGCGATTATTAGGTATATTATTTACGGAAACGTTCTACCCCTAGCGGTTAATTTAGTTTCGGAGCTTAGCGTATTTAAGTAAATCGTATCTAGCTTTAATTTTTCGTATGATATTAACCGGAATCGGCTTTAAGTTACGTATAGTCTAACTAAAAACGGACTTCTAAAGGATTTTATAAGAGCGAGTTACTTATATATATGGTTTACCTCTAGACTTATAAGGGTATTCGTAGCTCGTTACTTTCCCTTCGCCGCTATTATTACTTAATTTCGCTTTTAGAATCGGACCTTAGTAAGTTATTACGAAAATTCTATAACTTAATTTACCTTTTTATTTATTCTCGGTAGCGAGAGCGTTAAATACGATGCTTAATTACTTAAGGGTCTTTAGTTACTCGCTAAGTTTATTAACTTCCGTAAAAGCGATTAATATTAATATAACTTAATCGATTACGACTTTAGCCTTAATTATTTCGAGGAAATCCTTTACTCTTATAACGCCTTTAATTTCGTTAATATAATAGGCGCGAGTACGAAGGAAGGTATGTTATTACGTAATATAGAATTACTCGGGATTATAGGTACCTACCTTTACTTTCTAGAGTACTTTACGGTATTCTCGCTTAACGAGCGTCTTAGTAGCGGCTTCGGTAGGAGTAATTTACTTACGGAAGATCTTTATAAGGTTTTAAATAATCGGGTTAAGATCTAGGAACTATATCTCTATATTAATTACCTTAAAGAAACCTATAGAAATAGATACGAGAATCTAGCTATAAAGGACCTTATGTTACTTATTAGTAGCTATAACCTAAGCCTCGATCGTTATTTATTAAGAAACGAGCTTATTATACGCTACCGTTTATTACTCTCGAGTTTGTACCTTAAGCCTTAGTAGTTAATTTCCTCGGTTTTCGGTTAGGATCGACGCTTATTCGTAGACGGCTTTCTTATAGTTTTCTTTAAGGAATTCGTTCTCTTAAGTAATATATTCCTTAAGAATACTTACTACGACTCGAGTAGCGTTAAACTTAGCTCCATTTAGATTAACGTCCTTTTAAATACCGAATTAAGTAGCTATCGATTTAAGCGTAAGGAACTAACGTAATTACTTATCGTAAGCTCATAATTAAACGTTAATAGGAATCTTATTTAAGGAGAATTCGGACGTATTAGTCGTTATAATAAATAAGTAAGCGATTATTTAGTACTAGATACGAGAGTAAAGTACCGGTATAGAAATAAGAAGGAAGTATAATAATAAGATCTAAAAGATAAATAAATATATATTACTTACTTACGCTAGAATAACCTAAGTAATAATAGTTCCTTAGAAGTACCCCGGGCTTATAATTATTACGTAGCTAGCGAGAGTTACGATTAGGTTAATAGGTTATACGTTAAGGAAGTAATGGAATACGGGTAAGAAGGCATATATTAACTAACTAGAAAAGAAGGAAAGCTACTAGAGAGTATGGAGTAATCTATAGGTATATATAGTAGTGCTTCACCAGCTTAGGTAAGCTAGGTGGTTCCTACTAGGGGTATATGCCTACGTGATATATACTTATACCCGACCGACGAATGTTGAACAGGAGCAGCGTGGGCACGCTGACGGAGGCAAGAAATAAGGACTGCCTAACTATTAACAACTAGCTCAGTACCGATCAACCAAGATCATAGCTATAAACAGCTATAATTAGTTAATCGGCTAGTTAAAACGGTAGCTAGGAAAGGAGAGGAACTAGAAAAAAAGGCAACGAGAATGGCTAGAAAGGCATGGTAAAAGGAGTAAATAGCTATAACTAGTAATAGCTATCGTAATAGCTATAGGTTTAAGTTTAACTAATGAAAATATAAGTACGCGACCTATATAAATATACATCGAAAGGGCTACGTAGCCTAAATCTACCGCACTACTACAGCCTCCCTAGTTTAATTAATCCGCAAGAAGTAATTAAACTCCTAATAGTAATAGGTACGGTAGCTCTCGTTTCTATTAAACTTAATCCTAATCCCGATTAACCCTAATTAACTAAAAGCTAGCTAGTTTAATTAAAAGCCAATAAGATAAGTCAGGAAATAGGTTAACTAGGCGATTGTAATAGCAACAAGTAGGTGGTAGGGTAGGTAACTAACTGCAGCCGTGCCTGACTGTGCCTGAACTTGAACCTAATCAATCCTGAACCTAATCGGTACCGTAGCCAACTAGAAGCTAAGCCAGTTTACTCTAAAGGCCATTAGGAAATAATAGGAAAGATCTAATAATAAGAATAACTGGGCTGGCGGAGCTATAACCTATAAACTGACCTAATTAACCTGTTCCTAATTAACCCTAATCAACTAGGAGCGAGCCAGGTCCATTAGGGCTACCAAGAAACAAGAGGGATCAATCGAAAAACAGGAACTATAACGGGCAGGTAAAATAAGCGTAGCTCCTGTGAGAAACGAAGAAATAATCCCGTGAAAAATCTAATGTAACGTGATCCCGTCCTTCTCGTCCGTGGCTATTGCCGATTCTTTTCAACTAATCCTAATCTTGTAAACTAATGTAATATATCCTATTTAATACCCGACTATTTCCTGACTCTTATCTAACTGTTATTCGTCCGGCAGTATCTACCGGGCTTCCCTTAACCCTCGATCCCTCCCCTATACGTGGTTCTAAGAGCTCTGGCTCTTCCTACTAACCACATATCGGTAAGGGCGATAAGGGGGGTCTCTGGGTAATATCTTATAACCGTTTCTATTCTATAACTATAACTGTTTTTTTCCTAGACTGTCTTATTTAATATCGTATCCGTTTCGTATCGCGGTATCGCCTATATGGGTCTTTTGCGCTAATCGGTAGGTTCCCCGATTAGGTTCGTAGGTATAAGGTATGTCGGTATCTTATTATAAGGGCATCGTAGCACCTATCGGTTAAAGAGGAGAAACCTCCCTAGGTACCGTAACTAGTTAGCAGGGATAAAACAAGGGCGATCGGATAGCAAGCCTCTTGTAATTAAAATAAACTAATCGGTAAAGAACGGATGCCTTTAAGTGCGTACGAGGTCGTTATAAAAAAGGGGTAGTAGCGGTAACGGAGTTAGATCAACTAAGAGAAAAACTGCCATCTAGGCACTGTTAAAAACGAAGGCGAAACCGGGTAAAAACGGGTATAGCTCCTTTAAAAGAGACAACTAAGAAACGAGGATAAGATAGATCTACTGATCGGCGAACGAGCTTTTAGGTAAGCAGATCAAAAGCTAATGGGAGGGCGTGGGTTATTAAGATGATCGTTATAGTTATCTGTCCTCCCTATTAATCCTAACCTAACCTAAAAAGCTGAGGCTAACTGCTACGAAAACGGCTCTGGAGCTACGAAAATAACTCTTAATTAAACGAGGCTCTTGGGATCTCCTAATCGACGTATCCTATACCTATTAACTATAAAACGGTCCTTTAAAAGGTCGCTCCTAAGGCTGAGGTAAGGACGAGCTACTAGGTAGTCGCCACTAAACAGGAGCAGCGTAGGCACGCTGACGGAGGCACGAAATAAGGACTACCTAACTACTAATAACTGGCCCAGTACCGATCAACCAAGATCACAGCTATAAATAGCTATAATCGGTTAATCGGCCAGCTGAAACGGTAGCTAGGAAAGGAGAGAAACTAGAAAAAGAGGCAACGAGGATGGCTAGAAAGGCATGGTAAAAGGAGTAAATAGCTATAACTAGTAATGGCTATCGTAATAGCTATAGGTCTAAGTCTAATTAATGAAAATATAAGTACGCGACCTATATAAATATATATCGAAAAGGCTACGTGGCCTAGATCTACCGCACTACTATAATGTCTAACTAAATATTATATAATAATAATAGACCCAGAAGAAAAAGCTTCATAGATTAGCTATTTTATTAAAGCCCTTAATATTATAAAGCTAGCTAAACTATAACTACTTATTAATAAGCTATCTTCGGTATATCGATTATATACAATAATTCTCGAAGAATACTTTAAGAAACGATAAGAATGACTAGAAAAAGTACATATTAAACGAACCGGTAACTATATTATTAACATATATGCTTTCGTTATTCAACAAACTATATATAACGCTTAATTATTATAAATTAATTAAAGCATATATAACCGTATTAAGACAATTTACGAAGGAAATATAAGAAATAATAAATATAGTTTCCCTAAGAATATATTTATAAACGTGACTATTAAATCCTTACTATTCTTATTATAACCTTTTATCCTAGCTTTATCATTTAATAACTGGATATATTATTCATTTAGCGGATAAAGTACGGTATAAGTTTTAGCCGTATATATTTAATAAACTACTAAAACTATATAATCGACGATTTAATTATATTAATATTTAGTATTAAGAGAATTGAGAATTTATTATAATAATACCTTTTTAGTAATACTATTAGGATTATTCTTTAGACGGATCTAACGAATAATATCTTTATAAAGATTATAAACGATATAAGAGTTACGGAAGAATTAATAAACCATTAACTAAATACCTATTAAAAACCGGGGAAGCCGATTCCGTACCGGGAGGAAGCTTACTGTAGTAAATACCCCGAGTATAATTCGTAGACGATTATACCTAATAATAAAATAGAAGAAAAATAAATTCCGCATGTTAGTAGATTTAGGAGTAGATATTGATTATATATACCTACAAATTATAAATATATACGATATATCTTTTAAAATAAAGAAAAAGGAATACTAAATGTTAACGGTAGTAGAAACGTTATTTACGTACGACAGAGAACGAGTTAAAAGAGACACTACAGATCCCTTTATTTAAATATTAGGACGACTATAGTAACTCTACTTAAATATTATTGAATCATAATATAATATAATCTTAAATGTTCTTTAACTTAGAGTTAGTAATTTAAATATCCATTAGAAAGAAGAAATTATTTAATAGGCAAGTTAGGAAAAGAATTCAGTAGATAACGTAGAATGATTAGAACTTGGTTACGTAAATTAAGTTAACTCCTTAAAGCTAGAATTTAAATAATGAATTTATATAATGATAATCCTAAGGGAAGTAAAACTAAATTAAATAGCAAAAGTACTAAAGAAATTTTCAGGTTATAAGGAGTTATTTTATGAAAAAAATGAATTAGTTAACTTATTAGAATATATAACCTATGATCACCCTATATCTTTAAAAGAAGGACTATAGCCGATGCTTTATAAACTTTATCTGATAGATAAGACGAAATGAGATACCTTATAGAGAAGTCTAGAAAAGGATTTTAAGAAAGGATTTATAAGATTCTTAGAATTACCTATAGTGTATTTAGTATTAATAATACTAAAAAGAAATAAAGACGGAATATCTTGATTTATGTTACGTAGGTGGCGAGAGCTACGTGTGGGTTGATAGGTTACGCGTAAAAGGAGCAATGGAATGCGGGTGAGAAGGTGTATATTAACTAACTAGAAAAAAAGGAAAGCTACTAAAGAGTATAGAGTACTTTACGGGTACATATAGTAGTACTTAACTAGCTTAGGTAAGCTAGGTAGTTCCTACTAGGGGTACATGCCTACGTAATATACCCTCTAGTTAAACTTACGATAATAAGGTTAACTATAGTCCTTTGCTCGCGATGGTAGCCTAGGGGGGGTTACTCCCTAGTCTCGCTATATCTCGTTAAGGTTAATCGACTACTAAGTACCCTATCTCGGGCTCCCTTATGTCCCCCTATCCGTATATACTCCGGTTTATTACTAGTAGTATTTTCTCCTAAGTTATATACTCTCCGTACCCCCTACTTAATATTCCATAGTTTATTATAAATGAAAATAATTACTTGCGTAATTACTCGCTTTCGATTAAGCGGTAGTTAATTATATATATAATATAATAATAATCGCTTTAGTATTAATATTAGGATTTAATCTCCTTTATTACCGTCGCGCGCGTTCGCGCGCGTTACTCTTATTAACCGATTCTACCGTTTCTCTTACGAAGGCGGTTAAGCGTAAATATATCTAGGATGTCTCGCTCTCGAATTAAGCATATTTCTTTCTCTCTTCCTTTTTTCTCTAAGTTATTTATCGTAAGTATATATACCTAACTATAATTAAGTAATTTCATTAATTACGCGATCGTAAGCTAATATAACTAAAAAAGCTTTGTTAATTATTATCGTAAGGTAGGTTTACTTCCTCTATAGTCTACGTAAAACGTAGCTCGCGTATTATACGAGTCGCAATATACTTTAATTAAGCGACCGTAAGATAAAAGCTTAACTTATTACGGTAAGGGTTATTATTTATAATTAATATATTATTCTTAATATTAAAGTAACCTAGGATAATAAAGCAACCGTTAGTTATTTTAGGTTAATAAGTAAGAGATTAATCGAAATAATCCGTTTATTACTTACTCTCTATCTACCTATAGTAATATAGTACCGTAATTAACGATCTTTTAATATTTCCAATATATAAGAGTTACGTTAAATCGTATTAACGCTTTAAGGTACCGTAGATTTATTAAAAAAAAAGATATTTGGCCTTTTCGTTACGAGTACCTAGCCTCCTCCCTTCCGTACTTCGGCCGGTAATTAAGCGTATATTATATATACGGGAAGTAATACTAAACGTTCGGTCGATAGCTAAGCTCGCGGCGGAAGGATATCCTTTACTTCCGGGTCCGAGGCCTTAGTTATCGCTTAACTTCTTAAGGATCCCTTTACCGACGGCGACGTTAATATAATTATACCTAACCTTTTAACACGACGTACCCCGGCTTTAATCGCTCGCGGCTATTAAACCTTAGCGTCTAAAGCTATCGAGCTTTCTAGCGACGCGTTCTCTAAGGAATAATCCTCGGATGAAAACTCCCTTTCCTTATACGAAGAAGTTAATAACGAAAGCGATTACCCCGTTACGCTTATTATTCGTACGGTTCCCTTGCGTAAAGCACGCTCGTAGACTCGAGCTTATTAGGTTACGTTTTTTAGCCGTAATATTACTATTACTCGGGCATCATAAGCGGCCGTTATTATTAGGATTCCGATCCGTAATAATATTATTAAACGAGAACGAGAATAAGAACGTAATCGTAATATTTTATCGGCTTCCGAAGTAACTATTAACATTATTATTTTCTTTAATTCCGTTATTCCGGCGGTTTCTTTTAATACTTCCGTCACGTTAATTACTCCGGCTTTTATTATTATTATGTTACGTAGGCATGTACCCCTAGTGGGAACCACCTAGCTTACCTAAGCTGGTTAAGTACTACTATATATACCTATAGATTATTCTACATTCTCTAATAGCTTTCCTTCTTTTCTAGTTAATTAATATATACCTTCTTACCTGTATTCTATTACTCCCTTTACGCGTAACCTATTAACTTATACGTAACTCTCGCTAGCTACGTAATAGTTATAAGCCCGGGGTAGTTCTAAGGAGCTATTATTACCTGGGTCATTCTAGTGTAAGTAAGTAATATATATTTATCCATCTCTTAGATCTTACGATCATACTCCCTTTTTATTTTTATACCGGTACTCTACTCTCGTATCTATTACTAGATAGTCGCTGACCTATTCGCTATAACGACTAATACGTCCGAATTCTTCCTAGATAAGATTCCTATTAACGTTTACCTACGAGCTTACGATAAGTGGTTACGTTAGTTCCTTACGCTTAAGTTAATAGCTACTTAGTTCGGTATCTAGAAGGACGTTAATCTAAATGGAATTAAGTTTAACGCTATTCGAGTCGTAGTAGGTATTCTTAAGGAGTATATTACTTAAGAGAACGAACTCCTTAAAGAAAACTATAAGAAAGCGATCTACGAATAGGTATTAATCTTAACCGAAGACAGAGGAGATTAGCTACTAAGGCTTAAGATACGAACTCGAGAGTAATAAACGGCTACGTATAATAAGCTCGTTTCTTAATAAATAACGATCGAGGCTTAGGTTATAGCTATTAGTAAGTAGTATAAGGTTCTCTATAGCTAGATTCTCGTATTAAGGAGGAGCAGGGCGTACGCGATGCTAGAGGCCCGGATAGGTTCACTCGAAAGTATACTCTATCGAAGATTATAGCTCGTACGATGGTCTAAGATAAATAAAACTCATACCGCTATACTAAACGAAAGATAAAGAATCTAATGTAGTTATTATATCTTAGCTATGATCCGTGGTCGTAGAGATATAGTAGTCGCTAGCCCGAAGGTATAAGAGGTAAGGGAGAAAAGAGATAAAACGTAAAAGTTACTTATTCGGCTATAGCGGTACGACGAAGTAACTTAAGCACCTATAACTGAAATAGATATACTAATCGAAAAACGACGAATCTAATAATGAAAACGAATCTTTAATTAAGGTAAAAATAATAAAGATAATAATCTAGCTAGGTAGTAAATTCGATAATGAATATAGCATAGCCCGTACTTACGAGAGCTATAGTTACTTTATATAAGTATAAGGCCTATTGTAACGTATTACGTAATATATTAAGAAGATATATCTTACCGTATTATTATAACCTTCCTAGTTTAATTATACCGTAAGGAATAATTAAATTAAAAAGGATAGTGTAGTGGTGCGGTGGATCTAGGCCACGTAGCCTTTTCGATGTGTATTTATATGGGTCGCGTACTCATATTTTCATTAGTTAGACTTAGACCTATAGATATCACGACCTATAGTTATTTATTCCTTTTGCTATGCCTTTCTAGCCATCCTCGTTACCCTTTTCTAGTCTCCTTTCCTAGCTACCGTTTTCAGCTAGCCGATCAACCGATTACAGCTATTTATAGCTATAATCTTGGTTGATCGGCACTAGGCCAGTTATTAGCAGTTAGACAGTCCTTATTTCATACCTCCGTTAGCGTACCTACGCTACTCCTATTCAGTAGCAACCACCTAGTAGCCCGAGCCGTAACCTCATTATTCTTAGGAGCGACCCTTTGCGCCCGTTTTTGCAGTTATTAGGTTCAGGATACGACGATCAGAAGATTCCCTGTCTTTTAGTTAATTAGGAGCTGTTTTCGTAGCTCCAGAGCCGTTTTTTCTCGTGGCTTTTGGATTAAGCCTTTTTAGGTAGATGGATTAATAGGGAGGGCAGATAACTATAGCGACCATTAATAATCACGCCTTCCCATTAGCTTTTGATTAGCTTTCCTAAAAGCTCGTTCGCCGATTAGTGGATCTATCCTATCCTCGTTTCTTAGTTATCTCTTTTAAAGGAGCTATACCCGTTTTTACCCGGTTTCGCCTTCGTTTTTTACCAGTGCCTAGATGGCAGTTTTTCGCCCTTAGTTAATCTAATACCGTTACCGCTACCACCCTCTTTTTATAACACGCGCTTAAAGGCATTCGTTCTTTACCGATTAGTTTATTTTAATTACAAGAGGCTTGCCGATAGCTCCGATCGCCCTTATTTTATTCCCACTAGTTAGTTACGGTACCTAGGGAGGTTTCTCCTTAACCGATAGGTACTACGATGCCCTTAATTGCTACACGAAGATACCGATATACCTTATACCTACGCTATAAGCCTGATCGGAGACCTATCGATTAGGATCAAAGACCTACAGACGATACCGCGATACGAGACAGATAAGATATTAAATAAGATAGCCCAGGAGATCAAGAATAGCCATAGGAATAGTAATGCCCGGAGACCCTTCTTATCGCCCTTACCGATATATGTTTGGTAGGAAGAACCAGAGCCCCTAGAACTACGTACAGGGGAGGGATCGAGGGTTAAGGGAAGCCCGGTAGATGCTGCCGGACGAATATAGAAACGGTTATACGAATAATAACCAGAAACGAGTTAGGAACGGGTATGAATAGGATATATTAATTAGTTTATAGGATTAGGATCAGTTAAAAGGATCGGCAAAAGATAGCCATAGACAAGAAGGACGGAGATTACGTTATATCGTATAGGGATTGTTTCTTTGTTTCTTACGGGAGCTACGCTTATTTTACCTGCCCGTTGCAGTTCCTGTTTTCCTAACGGATCCTTGTTATTTCTTAATAGCCCTGATAGACCTAGCTCGCTCCTAGTTGATCAGGGTTGATTAGGAATAGGTTAATTAGGTTAGTTATAGTTATAGCTCCGCCAGCCCAGTTATTCTTGTTATTAGATCTTTCCTATTATTTCCTGTTAATCGTTAATTGAACTAGCTAGCTCCTAGTTAGTAGCGATTGAATAGGTTTAGGATTAATTAGGATCAGGCACAGTTAGGTACGGTTGCAGTTAGTTACCTACCCTACTACCTACTTATTATTATTGCAATTATTCCTAGTTAACCCTGTTTCTTCCTGACTTATCCTGTTGGCCTTTAATTAAACTAGCTAGCTTTTAGTTGATTAGGGTTAATCGGGATTAGGTTAATCAGGTTTAATAGGAACGAGAGCTACCGTACTTATTGCTATTAGGAGTTTAATTATTCCTTGCGGATTAATTAAACTAGAGAGGCTATAATAATGCGGTAGATCTAGGCCACGTAGCCTTTTCGATGTATATTTATATAGGTCGCGCACTTATATTTTCATTAGTTAAACTTAGACCTATAGATATCACGACCTATAGCTATTTACTCTTTTTGCTATGCCTTTCTAGCTATACTCGTTGCCCTTTTCTAAGTTTCCTTCCCTAGCTGCCGTTTTTAGCTGACCGACTAACCGATTACAGCTGTTTACAGCTGTGATCTTGGTTGATCGGCACTGAGCTAGTTGTTAACAGTTAGGCAGTCCTTATTTCGTGCCTCCGTTAGCGTGCCTACGCTGCTCCTGTTCAATAATACGGTATATCCCGATTAATATCTCCTATTAAAAACTACCGCGAAACTTTATTCTACCGGCTATTATTTAATTATTAAGGCCGAGCCTTTAGCTTATCGTTTAATATAATAAAGGAGCCCCTTTATTACTTTACGGCTAACTTAGCTTAGTTTATCCTTATTAATCTAGCTCGATCGGCGTATTTCTTCTTTATTTTACCTACCTTCTTCTTAGTTTCGGCTTATCCTTCTTAATTAGGGAGATAGCAAGGGAGCGGGCGCGTCCCGAGGAATAATTAGGTATCTCCCCTCTACCTATACGGCGTAGAGGTCTTCCTTAATTAGAAAGCTCTAATCCTTATTAGGCCGGGGGAAGGAAGGGAACGGGTCGTAACCTTAACGAGGTTATCGTAACGGAGGTCGGCATCTACCGATACGAAGAAGTAAGGGGGATTAGGTACTAAGGCTATAGAGGAACGGCGGACCTCCGCTTATACGATCGAGCGGACGGACGATTTACGGCTAAGGAACTTACCGATCGATATACTTAA